>NC_051162.1:147910034-147975638 GCF_013339745.2 Dermacentor silvarum
GTGACGCATGCCCAATTATTTGGAAGCACTAGTTGGCACGAGAGAGTGTGCGTCGTCTGTGGCCGAATGGTATGGCAAAGCACCGGCTACTGTGCCGCAGGACACTTGTTCAAACCGAAGGTTAACACTGAGCACGTAATATCTTTTTATTTAAGAGTCCCGATGCGAGGCGGAACAGGCACATACCTATACCTACCACACAGTGCCTTGTGCGATGCAAATGACTGTTTGCATTAAAAAAAGTCGGACACTCAAAATATGAGTTAATTTGCATTCAAATTGACTACATCCTCGTCATGGATATGACAGATGGCCACAAAGAATAGAACGTGCGCGCACCCATCTCCAGGTACTCGTCGAAGAGTGAGAGCGTGTGCCACTGCGCCAGCACGTAGTCAGCCTCCCAGCGAGCCACTGAGCCTTTGCGATCGCCACTGTCACGGGCCATGTGATCCCGCCGCCAGGAGCGCCACCAATTCATGACCAGTCTGCGACAGTTTAACGAAAGAGAGAGAGAAAAGGAGGTAGCTCGAAACCTTGCCTTCAATCGATGGCTTCGTCCCGAACATGAGCACTGTAGCCTGGTTCATTTTTTTCCCCTCCTATATCCCGTTATTACTGCTATTTCTCGCAGCAGAGGGCTACTAAAGTACTGTTTGAGCACGGCTAATTTGAGCACGACAAACATGCACAATCGACTTTAGCAATCACATGTGTTAGCGGTAATCCTGTGCTGTAATCATATGCTGTTATCGGTTGTAATCACGTGCATGTGATTTGTGGATCTCCAGGCTAAAAGCTCTAGCATCTCATTAAACCATCTTTCCATCTCTGTGTCTGTTTGTCTCCCTCCCTATTTCTTATAATTATAGGTCGCTATCCCCGATTTCCCATTCTAGGATAGCAAATCAAATTTTCCATCTGGTTGCTCCTCGTTACGAGGCACGGAACAAATAAATGAGGACAAGTGGCTCTCCGCTATCAAGAGCCCCAATGCCGGGGCGCAACTATGGGCTGTCCAGAGGGCCCACGATGCGGCGGTCGGGCATGGCCTGACTGTCCCAACGTGGGAGCGGCCCGCTGAGTCGCGTACCTCAGGACGTTCATTAAAGTTTTCCATCCATCCATCCATCTGGTTGACATCCCTGCATTTCTTTCTTTAGTCTCGCTATTTGCCTTCGGTCACCTCATATATCGGTAACACTGCGCCTATCGCACTGTTATCGCGTACTCAATGTGCTAGATGTTCTTATTTGGGGCTGTAATCCCTGTCTGTATTTCAGCTGGTCAATGCATGTAATCCACCTGCGTACAGAAGTTCTCGGAGTACGGCAGTCACAAATCCAGAAATCGACAACTGCAATTAGAAGTTCTGTGTTAGTCGTTCACGTGCAGACCTTTATTATAGGCAAAGCTTCGCTAGGAAATTGTGCGGCCAAAATCAGAAAGTTTTTGTTTGTGCGAATTGTACATCAGTTACCGACATTTGCGTGGTTACGAGTCGCCTGCCATTGTTCGTAGGAACCTCTGCAGCGTACGACCCGTGTCAAGAAAACGGGCCTATCTTTTCTATGCGTAAGTGTTTCGAAAGCTCCCGAGAGATTTGGTTGCGCACCTGACCGACAGGGACGGTCACCACCCATTTTGGCCCTCTTGAACGACTGCACGGCGTGTCTTCCTAGTAGCACGGCGCAAAATTCAACCATGTGAGTCATGCGTCTGCTCATTGAATTGCAGCGACACACAGGTTTAGGTTGGAGGCTGGTAACAGTCCTCCGTACAATAATTAGTTTAACATTCTGCTGCCTGTTCTCGTCGACATCCCTAACATACCGCTACTTTTCACATTTTTTACCATCTATGTCGAGTAGCAGGCAGAAGAACTTTTGGCTCATGAACGACCTCTATGACTTCAGTGAAATTTCTTCTCCCTTTTATCTTAGGTAGCTAAGAGAAAATCGCTAATAAGCAATGCGATTGTGTGAGCTATGGTGTTGGCTGGCTAGGTACACATTTTTACATTGAAAATAGACATGTCAATTGAGAACTATGCTGATTTCAAGGAAGGCCACTTTCAGGCAGAATAGGTCACATTGCTGCATAGTACGTATTCCTTCTAAAGTGGCGTAGGCTGTTCTGTGCTCACCTTTCCTAGACTGGAAAGCCGATGAAAATGTTAGGTGTAGTCTTGGCTAAGACACCTTACAGACCATACGAATAAATAATGTCTATTATCTCGTCGTGACACCATAACATACTCAGATTGCACCACGAGCATGCAACGTGTTGTATCGGTGCAGCTAAAAGCAAGATTTCTCGTCAAAAAGGTGACTATAAGGGATAAAGGATCGTATAAAAAGCAGCAAGAAATGGAGGCCAAGTCTAAAATGACAAATTTTGCTGATCGTAGAAAATTTTCGGCGAAAGTGCAAATTTGAAACGTTGATGCACGAAAATAAGCCTGATAAAGAAAGAGGCACTTGTTTAGCGTGGAAGGTAAAACAGCAGCCAGATTTCCAACCAGAACGGGTTGAAGGGTGGGGGAGGGTTACAACAGCAAAAAGGAAAGGTGGTGGTGGTGGTAACATTTATTTAGGTCCTGAAGAATCTTCACCCCGTTTTTATAGGGGCAAGACTGCGGGCCGCTCCCACGTTGGGACGGGAAGGCCAAGCCTCACCGCCGCATCGTGGGCCTTCTGGACAGCCCGGAGTTGATTAATCCATTCTTGGCTCTTGACCAATGAATAAAATGCGTCCGCCATCAATACGTGGTCCGTGTGGTGCTGTAAAGAGGGGCACTCCCAGAGCATGTGTTTGAAATCACTAACTCCGCCGCAGTCGGGACAAAGAGGGGAGACCTCCGTGTACCTACTGATGATGGATAGTGTGGGATACGAGTTCGTTTGTATTAGCCTGAGGGTCACGGCTTGAGGCCTCGTGAGATTTCGATGTGGCAGGGGGAAAGCCCTACGACTCATCTGATAGTGGCTAGTGATCTCGTTGAAAGTGGAGAGAATGTCCCTGAAACGGGGGGGGTTCTGCCTCCGAAAAGGTCGGACCAAGCCCGTCGCCGGTCCCACCCGGCACACCGGCCTCCCAGTGCCCGGCGCGGCCGGAAAGACCTCGCGCCCGGGCATGGGCCAACTCATTAACGTTGGCTAGCCCCCCTAGTTCTGCGCCCTCGTGCGCCGGGAACCATGTAATGACGTGATGAGTAAGCACCTTACCCTCAAGTGCTCTACCAACCTCTTCACAAACTGCCCCAGTCGAGAAAGCTCGAAGGGCTGATCTCGAGTCCGTATAAATATCTTCCCTGTCCGACCGAAGGAGCGCCAGCGCAATGGCCAGCTGCTCCGCCTTGCAAGCCGATGACGTCCTGATTGACGCGGCCGATAACACTCGGCCCTTCATGTCCACGACGTTAGCAACAAAATGGCTGGAGTCGCCTTCGTATTGGGCAGCATCTACAAAACATGACTCTGCCTCGTGCGCATGTGCGTACCGCAAAAGCGCAGAGGCGCGAGCCATCCTCCTGCCAGTGTTGAAAGTCGGATGCACGTTCCTCGGAATTGGGGAGACCTTAATAGCCTGCCTCACACTATCCGAAAGCTGAACGTTCCTATCCCTTAACGTCTTCGGATTGATCCCGACCTTAGCCAGGATCCCTCTTCCCGCCTCTGTAGACAAGAGTCTAGCAGTTTGTGCGGATTGCTGCGCTTCGATAACTTCCTCTAATGTGTTGTGGACGCCTAGGCTTGCTAGGTTTTCTGTGCTTGTGCGCATTGGGAGTCCTAGGACTCTCTTAATACTTTTCCTGATGAGCGTGTTCAACTTGTTCATTTCGTGTTTCTGCCATCTGTGCATCGGAGTGACATAATTCACATGGCTCATGAGAAACGCGTGGAAAAGCCTGAGGAGATTATCTTCCTTAAGGCCTCCTTTTCTGTTCGAAACCCTTGCAATGAGTCTGATTATTCCTTCAGCATGTCCTCTAAGCTTATCTATAGTACGCCCGTGCTGACCGTTAGCTTCAATGATCATGCCTAGCACCCGGAGAGAACGAACCCTTGGGATATCGCTGCCGGACGACGTTCGCACGCCAATATCAATCTCCTCTGGAGGCCTCCACCCTCTAGGCTTGGGTCCTCTTCTAGTGGGACGATATAGAAGTAACTCCGATTTGGAAGACGATAGCCGGAGACCCATCCGATTGACGTGTTTTTCTACGCAATGCACCGCATCTTGCAGTGCGTCTTCAACGTGGCCTTCTGACCCGCCAGAGCACCAGAGGGCGATGTCGTCCGCATAGATTGCGGAGCCAATACCCTCCATCTGGTCAAGCTCGTTCGCCAAGCCCTGCATCGCTATGTTAAATAAGAGCGGCGAGACAACCGACCCCTGTGGAGTACCCCTTTTTCCTAGATCATAAGCCTCCGATTTCAGGTCACCCAATTTGATTGTGGCCCTCCTATCTCCGAGAAAAGAGTGCACGAATCTGTAAAATCTTTCCCCCAAGTTAAGGCGGGAGATAGAGTCTAGAATATGTTTATGCGACACGTTGTCAAAGGCCTTTTCCAGATCGAGACCGAGAATGGCCCTCGTGTCCCTGGTGTCTTTATCTAATATATCGTGCTTGATGAGTAGCATGACGTCCTGCGCGGAGAGGTGAGGCCTGAAGCCTATCATGTTGTTAGGAAAGAGACCCTCCTCCTCAATGTGTTTAGAGATCCGATCATTTATCACATGCTCCACCACCTTGCCCAAACAAGACGTGAGGGAGATGGGCCTGAGGTTCTCAGTTCCGGGGCTGCGCCCAGGCTTGGGAATGAGAACCACGGATGCAACCTTCCACTCATCTGGAAATACACCCGATTCCCAAATGCGGTTGATCTCTTCCGTTATGACCTTAATCGACCTGTCATCTAAATTGCGCAGCATTCTGTTGGTTACGCCATCCGGTCCCGGGGCTGACCTGCCATTGAGTTTCTGCAGTGTTTCGCGAACGTCCGCCTCCTGAAACGGCCTGTCTAGGCTCTCTG
Organism: Dermacentor silvarum; assembly: GCF_013339745.2. NCBI lineage: Eukaryota > Metazoa > Arthropoda > Arachnida > Ixodida > Ixodidae > Dermacentor > Dermacentor silvarum. The sequence continues at coordinate 147,915,074 of NC_051162.1, forward strand.
CCGATTTGCCCTCATATCGTGGACATTCCTGCCCCGTGGGCCCAGCCTTGTCCGCCAGGGGAAGATACCTCCGTGCCAAGTGCGTGGCGATTTCGTCATCCCCATGCTGCTGCCTTTCCGCATGAAGAATTTTATCCACCACCCGATTCTGATTGCTTTTGGTCTTATCCTCGTGGAGCAGGTACTTTAGTAGGTTCCATTTCCCACCTAATCGCATCTGCCCATCCACCATGTTACAAACCTCATCCCATTGCTGTCTCTCAAGCACTTGAAAGTGTGCCATAATTTTTTTGTTTAGCTCGGCTAGCCTCTTTCTAAGCCTACGATTGAGCTTTTGTGTTTTCCACCTAGCTAGTATAGATTCCTTGGCCTCTATTAAGTGTGCTAATCTGCTATCCATTTTCTCGACCTCCAGCTCCGTGTGTATCGACTTGGTCACTTCTCCTACGTCCCTTTTGACTCTATCCAACCATTCCTGGAAGTTCTCAGGAGAATCACCCCCTCTTTCCTCGCTGATCTTACGGAAATGATCCCAGTCTATGTATTTGAATGCCCTGGGAGGCTTTCTGCCTACCTGCAGCACGGTGCTAGCAATATAATGATAGCTGCCCAATTCTACCCCTAAGTTAGCCCATGAAAATTCCCCTGTCGACCCCACGAATGTGAGGTCCGGAGTTGAATCCTGTGACACGGAGTTGCCAATCCTGGTGGGGAAGTTGGAATCGGTGATTAACGTGAGGCCAAGATCCGCCGCTGCCTGCCAGAGGTTCTCGCCCTTGCGTGTAGTGTGGGGGTAACCCCACGCCTGATGCTGGGCATTAAAATCCCCGGCCACAACAATGGGGGCCCTGGCCTTGCCTGCCATAGAAGCCGCCTTAACCAACAATGAAGTGAAGCGATGCTGCCCCCCTCTAGGGGAACTGTACACGTTCAGTATGAATACGCTATTCCTGAGCTCACCGCTCGGGATAACCTCGCCAAAAAGGTATTCAATTTTGCAACTACCCATGTTTAAGTCATGCTCGATAAAAGTGTGTTTGTTAGAGACCAGGGTGGAGACCCCCCCTACTCTCCGGTCCTTTCTTTACGTACGATTTGTAGCCCGACAGAGAAACTCTATCCACCAATACCTCTTGTAATAGAATAATCTGCGGTCTCGAATCTCTCGATCTGAGGAACTGCTGAAGGGCCGCCCTTTTTTGAGAGAAGCCCCAACAGTTCCATTGCCAGATCGTAAAGTTCAATACGCCGTTACTCGCAGCCATCATTGGAAATATCAACCAATTCTGCCCGTGTACTACCATCGGGCTCCCCCGAGGAAGCAGCCTTCCTCTTAACTAGACTCTTTATTCGCTTCTTGGCTCTCAATTTGCCTACCTCTTCCTCAAGCTTGGATGTCCTTGCAGTAAGAGAGGCCATCGCCTCCGCCAGTTTGCCTAAGAGTCTCCTTAATATCTGCCAAGGAATCTGTGATTTGCACCCGAAAATCGAGCTCCTCGTTCCTGACGTGCTCAGTAGTTGCCTTTCTCTTTGACGGCCTAACCTCAGAATGAGTATCCATTGGAACCTCAGCTGTTGGCGACTCCCCTACATTCTCGACGGGCCTGTTCGGCTGCGATGGAGGAGTAGCCTTCGCCACCTTAGCTCCCTTCATTTCTGCTATCTCAGCCCTGAGTTGTTCAACAATGCCTCTAAGAGTAGCATTCTCCTTTTGGATTTGACTAACTAGCTCAAAGCTAACATGCTCTGAAGCAGCACCCCCCTTTACCTGTGGCTTTGTCATTTTCAAAAAGGAAAAAAAGGAAAAGTTTTTCCTTTGTCATTTTCAAAAAGGAAAAGGAAAGGTTTTTCTTTCCTTTTGTCAAAAAGGAAAGAAAAAGAAAAATTACGAGAAAAAAAACACACACACACAATAAAGAGCGATGCAAGTGGAAAGCTTACGGCTGTCCGATTTCCTGAATATTGTTGATGACTTGTTTGCCCACCATGACTATTGCCAGTTGAACGCACACTTCGTACAGGCAGCCACCTTCGCACTGAAAAACAAACGCAACAATAGCAATTTTCAGGTATTGCTTCCTCTAGATGGGCATGTGTTAATGCCTTGACCACTGGTCGCTTTATTAAAGCTATATGTATATTTGAGGATTACACTGAAGTGAGTACCGACGGAATGACTCACGCAGTAGTAGAATACACACACAAAAAAACAGTAAACGGGAGCAAGCATTCGTGTAACATTGAGCGCGCGTTATCGGAACACAATGTCTGAACGCAGAGTACGCAAAACCTGTTTGTGATCAAGACCATAAAATGCACAAATTTCAGCAGCCGCCGTGGTCGCTTAGTGGCTATGGCGTTGGGCCCCTAAGCACGAGGTCGCGTGATCGAATCCTGGCCACGGCGGCCGCATTTCGATGGTGGCGAAATGCGAGAACACCCGTGTACTTAGATTTAGGTGCACGTTAAAGAACCCCAGCTGGTCCAAATTATTTCGGAGAGACCGGAGAGACCTACTACGGCGTACCTCATAATCAGACCGTGGTTTTGGCACGTAAAACCCATTAAAAAGTTGCAGCACTCAAGATATAGTGCTATCTCTGTCTACACATCCCTCATGCAAAACTGAACACATTCAGTCTATGCCCTCCTTGCTCTCCAAATCACTCTATCACTCACTGACGTACCGAGTCACTCACTCACCTACTCGGCCCCAAGTTCAGATTGGGAAGTTTGCTGGCGCAAAGAGACGATAGCATATCTTCTGTGTGTTTGTCGTCGTTTTAGTGCACAAAGCAATGTACTCAGCACCACGCTCGACAAGATTGACAGCCGTCCCCTTACGGAGGCCAGAATTCTTGGTCCCAGCCGACGTCGGCACGAACTGATTTAAAAGCGCTAGTATGCTTTTTAAAAGAAACAGGACTTATTGAAAAACTGTAGAATGTGCGAACTGATGCGTTCCTTTTTTTCTTTATTATCTTTTTTAATCTTTACTTGTTTTCTAATCCTTTCTGTCCTTGCCTCATCCTCCTGTGCAGAGTAGCCAACCAGACACTTAACCTGGTCAACTTCTCTGCCTTTCACCTCTTATTTTCCTTCCTTCCTACTCGTGCACTCAATACTTTCTTACTCATTCACTGATTCATGTGATTACTCACTCGTTGATCCACTGGGCTTATCCATGGCCTAACTGCCAGACGAGTACATAATCTAGCACGGCTTCGCACGAAAAAGGTATTTTCAAATTCTAAGCACAGTGCATTTGTGAGAATTAATGAGATCTCCAACCAATCCTGTTTCTAAATATCCATGCCTCTAAAGAAAACGTCTTGCTCAAGAGTTACGCATACCTTGTCCAAGCTGTATCCAAAAAGTGTCCCCTCCTTGCCAGGGTGCCCGGAGAATCTGAGTGGTGAAAAGCAAGGCGTTATTCTGAGTCTTCTGTGCGTCAGCTGACTTCACAACACACATTTTCTTCCAAATTAAAACGTAGCAAACAAGAACAAATAAAAAAAAAACGATAGGCATTAACGATTCCTCTCGTTTGACTCTGAATTGCGACAGGAGCCTCTTTCCGAACTTACTGCAAATGCCTCAAAGTTTGCCGAGTTCCTACAAGTCACCGCAAGATCCCCGCAAGCACATCGCAAACTCCCCAAATTCTTAGAACAATATGAAAACTCCAACCACGGCCGCTCGGCATTGTAGGACCGGCCATGCTCCTACAATGTGCAAGAGTAATTAACAGCAACAAAGCACGCTTAATGGCTTACGGAACCGCAATGCTGTAACCCACTTAGTAAGCAGCTTGTCGTGACAGTGGTGTGCGTAGACGAAGAAAAACCAAGAACTTTGGCAGTGCTGCCATCTAGTGCTGCAATGACGTATTGATGGATTAAAGCGGCCCTGCTACCACACGTAATGAAAGTGCTTGTACATGAAGGGAAACGCTTCAGGAATCTCTTCTGGCAAGAAGGCTTCAGAATCGTTGTTTAAAAAGAAATGACGAAGCATCAACAACGAACGCGACTCATGTCCCAAAAACCTGTAGCCAATATTTCGAACGCGAGAACTTCTCTCTTTCGTTTTCCTTTTCTGCCTGGTTCCCCTTCCCTCATGTGGTGTAGGGTAGCAAACCACGTGCGGCTTGGTTAACCTGCCTGCCTTTGCTTTTCTCTGTCTCTCCATACTAATAAAGAACAAAGCTCTCCTCCCAGGGCTAGCAACTTGTCATGGTACAAGCTAGTATTGTGATTCTGATTCATGATGACGACGACAATGATGATGCTGCTTCGGCCATTTGAAATTGGTCACCACTCGACTGAATTGGATCAAAGCGAAGAAGAATGACCCAATGTCCCGAGTGACAATTAGTGGTGGCCCTGCGCTAAATTTGTAGCGCAACTGCAACTCGTCTGGCACAAGACCGGCCGCGGTTGATCTCGACTAGAATGATTTGCATTAAAACAAGCACAGAAGGATGTTCGTAAAACGACAGCGCTACTTAAAATTTTAACTTCGTTAATGCTATTGTGAGAACATACTGCAGTGGTAGCAGCACCGATGAACGCCATCATATAGCTGAGCTAATGTGCATCCCTGGCAGCAAGAAAAGCATACGCTCTATAGGATGACTTAGACAACGACAGTGTTTCGACATCATCATCATCAGCCTAAAATTTTTTTTTAATTATGGGGTTTTACGTGCCAAAACCAGTTCTGATTATGAGGCACGCCGTAGTGGGGGACTCCGTAAATTTGGACCACCTGGGGTTCTTTAACGTGCACCTAAATCTAAGTACACGGGTGTTTTCGCATTTCGACCCCATCGAAATGCGGCCGCCGTGGCCGGGATTCGATCCCGCGACCTCGTGCTCAGCAGCCCAACACCATAGCCACTGAGCAACCACGGCGGGTCATCCTATATTTATGTCCATTGCAGGACGAAGGCATCTGTCTTGCGCTAGCCGATGCCAACTCGCGCCTGCAAATTTCCTAACTTCATCACTCCACCTAGTTTTCCGCCGTCCTCGACTGCGCTTCTCTGCTCTTGGGATCCATTCTGTAACTCAAACGGCCCACCGGTTATCCATCCTACGCTTTACATGGCCTGCCCAGCTCCATTTTTTTCGCTTATTATCAATTAGAATATCGGCTATCCCCGTTCGCTCTCTGATCCACACCGATCTCTTCCTGTCTCTTAGCGTTAGGCCTAACATTTTGCGTTCCATCGCTGTTTGTGCGGTCCTTAACTTGTTCTCAAGCTTCTTTGTTAACCTCCAAGTTTCTCCCATATGTTTCGACATACCTTCCTTTAAAGAATGCAATGTATATCAGCGAAGAGTATGTGTTGAGGAAGGTAAACAGGAACATCTTGAACGTGAAGCTGTCTTCGTACTCCCGTTGCGTCCTCGGGCGTTCTGAAAGCAAACACAGACGACATTAATCCACTCAGGCGCCGAACACTGATGTTCTTAACAAAACGTAACCTACATGGACATATTTTATTGGACTACTTTTTGGCGATAGCACGGACTGCGCCACTTGCACCTGCTTCGCGGAGGACTAGAACGTGGCGTTACAATCATTACAATGCTATGCGGAAGCCATGATACACCAGAATAATATCGGAGGAGTAAGGCAGTATACGTAAACTATCTGTAGCACTGTCGGATAAAATGAATATCGCATAAACGCAGTAGCTCAGTGGCTACAGCGTTGCGTTGCTGTGCTCGAGGTTGCTGGTTCGATACCGACCACGGCGGCTGCAAATAGATGGGGGACAAATGCTAGAACGGTCGTGTGCTTAGATTTAAGTTCGTGGTAAAGAAGCCCAGGTGGTCAAAATTAATCCGGAGCGCCCCCTAAGCCATGCCTCGTAATCAGGTCATGGTTATGACAAGTAAAACGGCACATTTTGTTCATCCTTAGGTTTGTCGTTTAGGCTGCGACATAAATATATATATATATCAGTGGAGGGCAGAATTCCAGGATCCGTCAGAGAAATAGCTCAAAGAAGAGAAGCACGTAGCAAAAAATAACTCAAAATTATTTATCGACTGTAACACACACACACACACACACACACACACACACACACACACACACACACACACACACACACACACACACACACACACACACACACGTATATATGTTGCATTCGAGTAATAAATTTGCGTGGAAGTCTGCCTGGCGCTTGTCTAGTTCCCGCACTACGAATTTGTGTCATGAATCCTCAACTAGCTCAGTGCCATACCTTTTCGCAGCGAAACGTCACTGCTTAGGGTGCACTGCCTGATTCCTCGGCGAGACAATTTACAAACTGCAACACTTAATTGTTCGAGAAAATTTCAGTGCACGAGCAGCCTCCGCACATGAAAATATGGTGCAAGTACGTTGTAAAGACATGAACACTTTATAAAATGCCTAGGTATGTATGTGCGTCTGTGGGAGAAAATGTTGCAGCACCTCGATGAAACGGACCTCCAATGCTTAAATTTAGTTTCATACTGAAGTTATGGCGCATGGCGACCCAAGTGGGAAAAAAAGAACGCTGTGTTTCTCTCGGCTATCGCAATTACATTTCATTCGTTCTGAAAACCGAAGAGTATGGTTATTTTTTCAAGCCGCAAGAGGCTAGTCTGCATGGTCTACGAAATATACTCGACTCATGGCCGCTGTTAGATACGGACCCTTTTCCTGGCATCACTCAAGTTCCCCGACCACATAAAATCGCCGTCGCATCCCAATTATGGTGCGCCGGGGCGCATAAACCACGTTACCAGACCCCTCAGACAGGTTGGCGACCTCACCTCATGCGCCGCACGTCGAGCTATTGTCTCCCCCCTGCTTGACTCTTCCCGAAAGTGCAACGGGAGGCTGGAACGGTTCCAGGCAGTTGACCTTGGTCCCGAAAAAAAGCGGTTTTGCAGCTCTGAAAGGTCGTTCGAGAACTACCCGTCCCCTTCAGCGGAGCGCTTCCAGGCGAGGAGGCAACGCCGGAGGCAAGTCAACAATAGGACAATGGAGCCCTTGGAGCGTCCCCATTGGCCGAATATGACGGCACTTGCACGGGCCAATACCATAGGAGGAAAATGACGACCCCTGAGCTGGCTCGACGATTGGCCGAAAGTGACGTGACCCCGAGAGACCGAAGGGGTTAAAAGAGAGACAAATCGAGGAGAAGGACATTCCTCTTCTGGCCACGGGCCGCAGCGTCCGATTTGCTGCCGGCCGTCGATCACTTTATGACTGTTAATTACTTTGTATTATCACTGTAAATAATGTAAATAAACCCTCAGTTTCCCCAAGTCCGCCTCCACGTCCCCCAACTCCCGCAACCAACGCCTGCCAGATCCAGTACAGCATGTATATTTGTCGGTGTGCCGTTCGCTGCCCATTTGGATAGACGCATGTAAGCTAGTCATCGTGCGAGAAATACAACTTACCAATGTCTGTCAGCCGCGTGGCTATTTTGCTGTATACCTGCGCAAAAAAAAAAGAATGCAAGGGGCGTATGCTATGACTCAGGGCACCTCCAAAAAGGTTGGACAGGTGGAAATGAAGTCTACCATCAGTGCTACCTTGAAAAAAAAAAAGAACAAACGCGAACACAGAGGCCAGATTGAGCCACAGCAAGATAAATACACTGGGAAACACGCAGCAGTGCGATTCTAGAAGATAAGAAGTAGGAGCACAAATTCAACATTTTACCGAGATGAAAAGTTCAATAATCAAATGGAGCTGCTTGAATATATTCCTGGTTCCTTCACAAACTGGTTCTCGTTTCTGTCTTCACAAATGTTGTGTTTTTGGTTTTAACGTGGTAACTCATAAGAGACCCCCATTGCGCCTGCACACAAACGGTTCTTTTTTTTTTTTTAGAATGCACACTTCACAACTGATTTCCCTGCATTTTTCTTTTCAAATCGTTGCCCGCAGCACATCTATTACTTTGTGCAGCATTATCATAAAGAATACGGACAGCTGGTGTCACCTGCAGACGCGTATGTTTCTTTAAACAAAGATTAAAAAAAATACTTCTTGACAGCCCACTTTGTTAACTCGGATTGCGTGTAAATGTTTCGGTTGCACTCTATCTCCGGCCCTAGCCACTAGCATCTAGAGACACAGGCAGAAGAGAGAAAGGAAACGCGGGGAATATACGATTATGTAGAGGCTATAAACGTTTCCCGTGTCACTTCTATGTATTCTTTACTATCAGTACAACCTTCCGAAATATTTTATTTAAATCATTAATGAAGCTTCCCTTTATTTTCAATCTCTTTTATCTGCTTGTCTGTTTCGTCACATTACTATAGTACGCACCGTACTTTTGTTTTCGGTTTTCATTTTTCTATTGCTTTATTTCAGTAATGCACTTACTGTGCTTAGTCTCCACCCAATCATCCGTCGACACAACAGTGTGTGTACGTGCCATGTTTTCGCCTATATATCATGATCATGATCATTATAATCATGACATCTCGTGCTATAGAGAACAAAGGCAACCTCATGGACAGTGACATGTACAGCGGTCGTACCCTGTTCATGAGCAAGATGATGACCAGGTTGAGCATCGAGGCTGTTACCGCCGTAGTGACATGCGCTAGTGCCCGCCAGTTCTGGTCTCGAGACAGTAGCGCCACCAGAATGATGCGGTAGGCGATGATGCCGAACACCGTGCATATCACCAAGCACAACTGCGAGGAGCATCACAAGTAACAGTTGCAAAAAATTACGTGAAATTACAGGGGATTAACAGCTCAAATTAATTCGTGGGCTACGAAAAAAGCTCTAGTAGGGGCTTCGGAATCATCATCGTCATCATCGTCACAACCACCACCACGACCACCAACACCACTTTACCCTAGTGTTTGTTCACCGCAAGACGAAGGCCTCTCCCTGTGACTTTCACTTACCCCTGTCTTGCATTAGATCACTTCATCCCATGCTTGCAAACTCCTAGTCCTCTGCCGTCACTGACGGTGCTTCCTTTCTTTTGCCATCCATTCTGTAACTATGATAGACCATTGGTTATCTGCCCTATGTACCTTACTTGTCCTGCCCAACTCCACCTTTTCTTCCTAATGTCAACTAGAATGTCGGCTACGCTCTAATCCACACTGCTGTCTACTTGTCTCTTAACGTAACGCCTATAGTTTTTCGTTCCATTGCTCGTTGCGGTATTTTAACGAAGGAGCTGTTTAAGCCGACCGTTAGTCCGCGCAGAGAACGGAAAATGTGGGCCGATCCTGGCGGTCATGCAGAAAGGGTCCAAGCGCAATGGCACCTACCCCATGCGAACTAGCGAAGCTGTTTAAGCCTAGCCCAAATACGTGGCCAATACCTTGCGATAGCCAATCGATAGCCAATCAATAGCTAATTGATAATCGACAAATATTCAAAAAATTCTCGAAAATGCTGGGGATTACTTGGTAGTGCTTAGCCTAACCCAATTACGTGGCCAATGCCTTGCGATAGCCAATCAATAGGTAATCGATATTTCATCAATAATCAATATATTCCGGGATGACTTGGTAGTGCTAGGTGCCGATCAGCTCCACTGTTTCTTCAGCCTTGCGCCTATAGTGCAAGCTACTCTAATTTTTAGCTCCTTCTCAAGCATCTTTGTTAACCTCAACGTTTCTGTCTCACTTGTAGGAAGCAATGCCTATACACTTCTCATTTTCACTTTCCAGAATAGCAATAAACTGCCGGTAATGACTTGGTAATACTTGCCATTCACAGTTCAAGTCAATTTCATTGTTTCGAAGACTTCCTTCTCATTATACGGGTAGCGTGTGGCTTTGGTTGGTAACTACTTTATCGATAGTCCTGCAGAGCTTTTCCCGATGGGGCCTTAGGTCTCCCACGTGGGGACGTCGAGGTGTTGCCTCGCCGCCGCCTCGCGGGCCTGCTGGACGGCCCAGAGTTGATCGCCGAGGCTGGGGCTGCGCAAGGCAGTGTGGCTAATTGGCCTAAATAAATGGGTTTGTGCGCCGAATCCAGAGGCTCACTGTCAATCAAGAAGTTTCATTCTCTTGTCTTTCGACCACCTGTTCTCGTTATTATTTTATTTAAACGTGCACATAAATATGACTACACAAGCGTTATTTGCATACCACCCTCTTAGGAATGGGGCCCCCACAACCGGGAATTGAACCCTGGACCTCGTGTTCAGCTTCAGAGCCACGTTGCCATTGAGTCACCACAGCGGCTTGAATTCATAACAGTTTGGAATTTTTACACCGAAGGATCGTCAGATGTCAAATGTTCGCCGTTGTGTGCCCGTACCGGTGTGGTCCTCCTTGTTGGTGGGGGCATTGGTGTTACAGGAGGTTCTAGCCTCGCAGGTGACGCCGGCAATCTCTCCACCTGTAGTGCCTCTTTCTGGATATACAATTTGTCAGCACATGTCTGAAAGTCCACTGTCGCTAATAAACGTAAGACGAAGGTTTTAGCAGCCCTGTTCCGATGATTTGGCGACCTTCTGGAAACACCAGATGTTGTGCGCAGTCGTGTGGGAAACCTCTTCTTCTTATAGCGTCGTGTAGAACTTTTCGCTCAACAGAGTAACGCCGGCACGACCATATGAAGTGCTCCACGTCGACCATCTCTCTGTAGTCTCCACAGAGCGGGGAAGGCGTGCACCCAGTCTACATGCCCAAGTTGCCGTGCATGCTGAACCCGTTCTGATTCAAAAACAGTAGGGTGGCCTCCAAACGCGGTAGGCTCTTGATCCCGCAGCGCTCTTGTAGTGGAATCCTAAGTTTCCGAAAATGACAGCAAATGGCCTCCTTTGTTAGTTAGCAATTTGTAAGTACTTTCACTCTGGAGCGCTTGATCACGCTACAGGTGTGATAGAATAAACTTTTTCATTTCTGGAAAGGCCAATATGGGAAGGTATCAATTGAAATTGGACTGCAAATCCATCGTTCTCCAGGTATTTCAAAGAGTCTATAGATTGTCGAATGGAATGGTTTGACGACTAACCACGCGACAACTGAAGTGCGCACTTTGAGTCACCAAGAATGACTACATTCTGGGTAGTAGATATCTTCCGTTCCCTCACAGCAGCAATAGCAGATCCCTCTGCAACCATCGATGAAACGAGGCTGTCTAGCTGTCCAGCACACCTGAAGCCGAGCGTCAGAATTCAAAATGCAGCATCACAACTACCTATATCTATTTTGACCAACCCATTGGTGCAAGCTTGGAGGTGGTTCTGATATGCAGGTTCCAAATGTTCCAGCAACTGTGACCGATCATTCAAAGCAGAACCGAATCGTTTGGAAATTAGCCGAGGAGCAGTGAGATCGCACATAACGTCATCAAGCATCCAGGATAGGTCGATTCTCTGGCTTCGTTTAAGTTATTGAAAGCGAAGGACACGGAGTGTATTCAATGCCGAATAGAAATGGGAGCGAGGTCAAGCACGGATTCTCCGAAGCAAGGCTTTTCCAATAGCAGACCCACTCAACCGAAGGAATTATGCCAGTAGGGTACGAGGGGCTTCAAGGCGGAGAGGTAGACACTCAGCTTCATCTATTCCTTTCGTGCTTGCTACTGATTTAGGGACGCCTACAGACAAATGAAGGCCTCTCCTGAGGATAATTTCCAAGCGTTGGTATTGGCTTTACGACGGAGACATCAGCGGCAGTTGGTGTAAAAATCTGCTTACAAGTGCAGAGTGCAACTTCAACATATAGGTGGGATGATTACCCCAGTGTATGCCAGTCATGCGCTTCAGCGCATTCAGCCTTTTTAATGAGGATGCTACAAGGTAATTCACAGCCCATCGTCAGGTCATTTTGCTGTCCAAGACTACGCCAAAAGAAACAAACACTGGCAATTTGTCGTATAGGAATACTGGCTATATTCAACTGCAGTCGCGTTAATCATCTACTCAGTCCATGAAGGCCTCTCCTGAGGATAAATCTGCTTACAACAAGTGCAGAGTGCAACTTCAACATATAGGTGGGATGATTACCCCAGTAATCGTCCTTCCTATATGATATGGCACGTATCTTGTTCCCACGTCCGCGGTTATGTGTGTTTGTAGCGTAGCCTTCACGGGGGACTCCGTTGGAATTTGATCAGACGACATTTAATTGTTATCTTCCTCGAATATCATCCTTGCGTTTCTTTCCTCTTATTGCTTGAAGGATTTGTAGTCGCTCTGAGGTGTCCTCGTTCTGGAGAATTACTGTGCGGCCCACAACCACTTTTCTTCCTCCCAAACAAACAAGCATCTATGTCTGCCCTTTTGAGGATAAATAGCAAGTCAGAGAGGAAGAGTATAGTAATGTATTTGCCATTCACTATCTCCTCAGCAAAAAAATACAAAAAAGCTTACAAGACGCTCCAAAATACCTGTCATGAAAATACATACTATCAGAAGCTTTATTCCGCATGAAGAAATCGTGGTCGAATTCCTATTCTCAGTTTATTCATTAGGAAAAGTGATTCCTGCCTTTAATTATCAACATTATTGTCAACACCCTTTATTAAACCGTTAAACGTGTAGAGGACGTTACACAAGAGATGAAAAAAAAAACAAACAAACAAGGCATACGAACCTGAACCGAATGCGGAGGGCGAAAGTTGAACTGGTGATGTAGTTCAGTGGTGCAAAACATTAATTGGGCGAGCATGTTTTGTTAAACAACATTTCAAAGCTCCGAATGAATACAGATTGTACCAACTCTATCATATTTTCATATTTCATTGCACTGAACTACTGGCAAGGCCTGAATACATTAAAGAAAGAAGTGGATTTAAATATATATATATATATATATATATATATATATATATATATATATATATATATATATGCACCTGAGTTGGCATGATTACGGAATTAAATTATGTAATGTCTTAATCATGTCCAGGGCTAGTTCGCTTTGCAGCTAATTATGCTCTGCACACAGAGACGCGAAGTACAGCTGTACGTAATCAAGTTTGCGGTAGCCATGCAACTGGTTTCACAGCAGTATGAAAAACCAACGCGGCAAATTCGCAGCCAACACCACGTGCGCCACAAGAGTTGGCGGTAAACAGTCAAAACGTCTAAGATAGGGTTATACAACTTATGAAAAAATATAAGGCACAGGAAAAATTCCTATGAGCCAGACTTTGCAGATCGAGGCTGATTCCTTGCGACAGTTTTAACCTAGGTATAGACGAGGCCGTGACAAACCCTGTGAGCTGAGACGAGAAATCACAAGGCTGGTTCTCTGCTAATAATGTTCATTTTGTAGAGAGAGAGAGAGAGAGAGAGAGAGAGAGAAACGAGGTGGGAAAGGCAGGGAGGTTAACCCGAAAAGATTCTGATTTGCTACCTTGCACTGGGGGAAGGGGAAGGGGAAATGAAAGGCGGAAAGAATAGGGAAGAGAAAAAGGTTGTAGAGAAGCCGAAACAACAGATAATTCCTATTTGTCCTGCCGCTGTTCTTGTGTTTTATGAAATGGTATTACGAAATCTGCTTCGCACTTTTGGCTCCTATTAATTTGTTTTTGTAACATTTTCTTTGAAAACCCCTATTCTTGGATTCGGTTCCAAAATAGCTCGGGACATTTTGTTGAAACCTATAAATTACTTTCCAGGGTATAATACAGGTAATATGATAACACAACTTACAAAAGAATACCAGCACTGCAGAAAGGCCCTATGAGCCATACTGAAGATCAAGGCTGACTCCCTGCGACAGCTTTAACCTGACTAAGTATGGGTGAGACCATGGCAAACCCTGTGAGCTCAGACGAGCAATCACAAGGCTGGTTCTCTGAGAACATTATTATGTTCATTCTGTAGAAAAGCCGAAACAAAGTGTGTACTTTCTTTCTAAAAAACAGATGATTCCTATTTGTCCTGCCGCTGTTTCGATGTTTTATCGAATAGTACTACAAAATCCGCGTCTCACTTTTGGCTCCTATTAATTTGTTTTTGTAACATTCTCTTTGAAAACCCCTATTCTTGAATGCAGTTAGAAAATAGCTCGGGACATTTTATTGAAACCTAAAAAGCATTTTCCACAGGTCTTTCTTGTTTTTTTTTATTTTCTGCATTTGCAGCATTTTAATTTTGTATGTATATGTGACGACGTACAACGCACCCACTGACTTTGGTTATGTTCTTCTACTTTGTTGTACCGCAGGCACAATGACAGGGGCACAGAAACACGCATTAGACAAACACACAGCACGCACTATTAGTTTAAGTTTAAGTTCTTCGTTGTCGCCACAAGATTATCAGCTAGACCCCCCCCCCCCTTCCCCCCGAGGGTACGTGCTATAGACTTTCAAGTCGACAACAAGACGCACAACATAAGAGAAGCAAAAAGAGCTGGTGGTTGTTTGGTATGATTTTTAACAAGTACAGTGAAGATGTCAGTAGGAAACTTTCCTGTAGAGTCTTTGTGTTGCCATTGTAGAAATACAGCGCTGCTGTTTCATAACAGGCTTCTGATCCCATACTCGTTACCGCCTTTGTGCTTTAGCACTAGAGAAGCTAATTTGTGTTTCGTGTGTAAGCGCACAGGCGTTCTTCTTTGTTGCAACCGTACTGAAAAAAAAACCGTATTCCCCATAACTCCTACATCCGATAACATCAGATGACATATGGGAAAAACAGAGTTTTGTATGGGATCCTGTATGTCTCATATCTGATTATTGGATATGGGAGTTATGGGGCATATGTATTGTTCAGTAGGGAAACAGTATGGATTTCATTTTCTTATCTTGCCCTATCTTGGTGTAAGTTAAACGCTACACTCACGTTATAGGACTGGCTTTATACCTATTTTGGAATGACGTGGTGACACCAGAGTTCATTAGATGAATGTTCCATAAGGCACCCACCATGAATAGGACGACGGAATTGGCCCCTGATATCCTCATTGCCTTCTCCCAGAAAGGCACGTACGGTTCGTATCTCTGCAAAAAAAGGTTACTTCTGTACGTTTTTTTTTCGAAAATTATGCAAAAGATACCACGGTATAAGTGTCGCATCTTAAGGAAATAGTGCGCACTTTATTTATTTATTTATTTATTTATTTATTTATTTATTTATTTATTTATTTATTTATTTATTTATTTATTTTACAATACTGTAGGCCCTCCTCGGGCCCATGCAGGAGTGGTTACAAAATGAGGTATAGTACAAGTGCCTATAGTGCATATTAATGAAAACAAAAGGAAACAACAAACCTTGTTCTGGTATGAAAACTAGAGTACATGGCGAATCAGCTCTGTGGAAAGCCGCAAGGCGGGAGACATTTTGAGAGAAGGGAAAATTGTCATGCATCCGCCAATACCATGAAGTTACAAAGAAAACTCCCATACAAGTTTCTCAGAAAGAAATCTGAGCAGTTAAAAAAATCGCTTTATCATACCCAGGTACAAAGCCATTCTTGCACATTAGCTATACCATGGGTTTCCTTGGTATGTTCATGCTACTGTCAGGTAGATGACAATTTTTTCCCTTTCTCGCAACTGTAGAACAAATGAATACGCAAGATAATATGAAAAATCTAGCAGAAGTCATCGTTCATTATTTTCAAAGTCAGCAAAAGTACTCTTCCGTGAGCTTAACTGCTGCCCATATCTCCGCAATATCATCATACATAGCAAACCTCACAGGCATATCAGCAGACACACTAATGCGCAACGTCGTTACCCAACCCAATACTAATCCTGATGCCGTGCACTCCCCCAATATATCTTGGTGTAATGTCCTACTCAAGCTCTAACACCAATGCTAATGCCAATGGCGCCAGTGCACACTATAATCTTAGTGCTATGTCCTACTCAGCCTCTCTGTCAACCCTAATGCCAAACCCGATGTAACCTCCCCAATATATTTTGATGCATTCTCTTACCGGCGCTACCCTTAACATGTCTTACAAGGATACTCTACCTATAAACGAAGCTTCCATAGATGCCCACACGTTAATCGGCCGTTCATGGAGATTAGCGGAATATATATGTGACGAGGGAACACTTCCGGCGGAACAAACAATAATGTGACGCCATATCCGTTAAAAACAGAAGTGACGTCATTTCAGTCGTAAAGGCGTGAAATTTGTTTTCGGGGCCTTCCACTGAAGCTGTATTACGAAATGTCCCGCGATATGGGCGTTTCATATTTTTGGCACTCAAAACAATGCAGAAAAACGTCAGTCGCACCGGTGTAAAGATCGCACCCATGCACGGAATGCCGTTTTTTGCAGTCCAAAGAAAGATTTGGGCCTTATATGCTGGTCGCATCGTCGGACGCCAAGCCCGTCGGCCAGCGCAGTCGCACGAAGGCAGCTAAAGTGAACAGTTATCTGGTGGTCGTAACTTACTACGCTTGGCTGAACACGTAGAACAACGACGAAACACAGCTCGCAAACGCCGCGCCACCAGAATTCAGACACACGTAGACAAGCAACACAACACAACGTGTAAGGGGGGCGTATAGTAAAACGTGATTTTTTACGAGCGCGCCTTTTCTGCACACTTCAAAAGTGTATGGAATTGTGAACGCTCCCTTCGTGAACGTGAACGCTCCCTTCTACAGCGGGCGCTGAAAAAGGGGTATTTATTGTTAATGATAAAGCAAAAGAGAGTTGTCTTTTCTTTCCTCATCACATGTGATGCATGTGTAAGTGATTAGGAATTTTATTTTTGTTGAATGATATCAAACGAAGAATTAAAAATAACGGTTTTTCTCTCTCAGAGTTTGTTCCCTCCTCGGATAGTCGCGCTTCAATGGTGGCTCCATACCCCCCTCCTTGCTGATGCGAGCGACAATTCGTTCTGGACCACTTTTCACCCGCAGCTTCGTAAACCATTGTGATCGACCTTGTATGTTATTATAAAGTTCCGCTCAGACTCGATGCCAACTCCACCGCGACCAATGCCGCGCTCGAAGCAAAACAGTTCTACGGCTTTCCACTCATGCTGGAAATAGTCCTTTCTTTCGCGCGTTGACAACAACCGTCACGTCTCCGGCGTCATCAATCTTCCTTTTCCTCTGTGTCATGGCGCTTTCACGTTGTCTGCGCGCGTATTTTATCGCTTCCATTAGCCGTTCGCGTGCTTCACCCTTTTTGTCAGCAGTGAGAATGAGCTTAGGTGGCTTTTCCAGTGCGTTTTATGCAGGTAAATTCGAAGCGAGTAGGAGTGCGTAGGTGGCGAACGTGGCTGGCGTGACAACTGTGGGAGCGCCGCAGGTGATGATGTGTGATCTACGGTGATATCACACTGCGTGCACCGATGTGGCGTGGATGCTCAATAAATTTTAAGGCATAGAATCTTTTTGGGAACCCTCCCGGACTTTCCTGACTGTAGCTGCTACACGCTGCTGCTGCTGTCTCGCCGAATAGCTCCTACTTATAAAAAAAATTGCATTGCGTGCCCGATGCTTGGTCTAGATGCTCTAACCATTAGGCCACAATCGCACGCATACATCTTTCGTGCGAACGCGAACTCGCTCTTCGAGATGATCGCCATGCGTGTCCCCATTGCATGACACGGGTACGTGAGAGGGCATCCACGCGCACTCGAGCAGATGCGAAGCAGCTGCGTTCGCACAGCTTGTAGCACAGATGTGCGGTTTGGGCGAGGGCCTTAGGTATGCTCTTGCGCTGATATTGCAATAACAAGGAAGTTAACACAGGTTTGAATACTCTTTACGCATTTAAACAAAGCTTCCCTGTATGTAGATTCCAACAAGGCGCGTCGGTTGGGCAACAATTGTTTTCAAAGCGAACCTTTCGGGGTCAGCCTTCACGGGTTTGGCGTGGCTTCCTGGCTGCTGTTGGGTCGGTCGCTATCTCGGCGGATGTATTTGTGGATGTATGTACAAAGTTATGTAAATTATAATTTCACTTCACCATTTGCTATCTACAACTTCATCATTGACATCCTGATGATTGATGATGATGATTATTGTGGTTTATTGGCACAAGGGCCAGATGTGGCCAAAGAGCGCCAAGACGATGGTAATGACTTGTTAGTGGTATATGAATAGTCAATTATATGAACATTAGATGTGGCATGGCTGTAAAGGGGCCTAAAAACAGTCGCTGTAAAGTGCGTAAAATCTATACGTAATAAGATTATGGCAATGACTAATGATGTGTACTATAGACATGGACAATGCATTGCGAAAGAATGATACTGCTTACAAAATATTACAGATGCAATAATTGGCCAGAAGCACAAGTGCCTAAACAGAGCCGTTGAGACACAAGGGCCTGGAGGCATGTGCTATAAAAAAACTATCACAGCAACATCCTCTGGAGAGAGGATGCGCTACGAACTTATTGGGCTAATAACATGTAGTACAACATCATTCAAGAATGCGAGTACTGCTTTGGTGTTAAAGAGCGGTTCTTTACCAAGAAACATAGCGGGAGGTAGAGGGACACAATAGCGATATGCTAGAGGAAAATGTTTCTTTCTTTCTCTTTCGGCTTCCCGACACTCCAGGAGGACGTGGAGGACGCTGAGCCTCTCGCCACATCTACCACAGGTTGGAGGGTCATCACCATTCAATAGAAAATTGTGGGTGCCGTACGTGTGTCCTATTCTGAGACGACAGAATAGGATATCAGTTCGCCGGGTTTTCTTTACGGAGGGCCAGTAACCTAACTGTGGCTTAATCAAATGAAGCTTATTACTTGTTTCTGCATCCCACAAGCGTTGCCAGTGGCTTCGCAGTTTCTTTCGCAAGAAAGGTTTCAAATCTGTTGCAGGAACAGCAGCTGTAGGGTTGATAGCGGGTGATGTGACTGATCTGGCCATTTGGTCGGCAAGAGCATTGCCCTCGATGCCTCTATGCCCAGGCACCCAGCATATAATGACATGCTGGTTAGTTGCTTATGCTCTACAAAGAACAGAATAGAGCTCAATGAGAACAGGGTTTTTCTGTTTACAGGGTGACTTCAAGGCTTTTACGACGCTTTGGGAGTCTGTAAATATAATATTTTTTTGAAGTTTTGATTTCTTTACATGCTTTACGGCTGATAATATTGCGTAGGTCTCAGCCGTAAAGATACTTGTTTCTGGGTGGAGTAGGCCGGATTCCGAGAAGGACGGACCGACGGCTGCATAAGATACTCCGGCATGTGATTTAGAAGCGTCTGTGTAAAATTCTGTGCACGAGTACTTCTACTGTAATTCTAGGAAATGCATTCAGATTTCGACCTCTGAAGCGTGCTTTGTAACCTCCACAAATGATATATCACATGCTGCTACCTGCCACTCCTATAAGGTGGTAACAGCTTGGCTGAAGGCATTAAGCGATGTTCGAGGAGTGGGATATCCATTTCTTCGCTACGCTCCCTGACACGCAGTGAGAAAGGCTGCCTTACAGAAGGGTGATTAAGAAAAGTGTAGTTAAGAAAAAGCGTCATATCGTTAACGGTATTAAAACACGGATGCTGATGATTAGAGTGGACTTTAAGGAAATATGTGAGGCTGGTGTATGTTCTCTGCAGATGGAGTGACCACTCATTTGATTCGACGCATAAACTTTCAATGGGGCTTGTTCTGAAAGCGCCAGTGGCCAGGCGGATACCTAGATGGTGGACGGGATCCAGTATCTTCAGCGCACTAGGGCCGGCAGAGTGATATACCGCGCTACCATAGTCCAATCGTGATGAAATAAGACTCTTGTAAAGATTCATTAAACACTTCCTGTCGCTACCCCAGGATGCGTGAGATAAAATTTTCAGTAAGTTCATTGTTTTTAGACATTTCACCTTGAGATATTTTATATGCGGAATGAAAGTAAGTTTAGAATCAAGTATGATGCCTAGGAACTTGTGCTCTTTGTTCACAGGTATTTGTTGTCCATACATTTCGATAGTGGGATCTGGAACAAGCCCTTTCTTCCTGGTGAAAAGAACACAAGAACTTTTGTGGGGGTTCACTTTGAATCCGTTTTCGTCCGCCCACTTGGACACTTTGTTCAAACCCTGTTGTAGCTGTCTCTCACACACTGTAAGGTTGCAGGATTTGAAACCTATTTGTATGTCGTCTACGTAGACGGAATAAAAAATAGCTGGCGGTAATGAAGCACGAAGCGTGTTCATCTTCACGATAAACAGTGTGCAGCTGAGCACACCTCCTTGGGGTACACCAGTTTCCTGTATAAATTGACGTGACAGTACGTTGCCAATTTTCACACGGAAGGTACGTTAAGACAAATAGCTTTCTATTACGTTTAGCATATTTCCACGGATGCCCATTCCCGACAAGTCTCGCAAAATTCCGTAACGCGAAGTTGTGTCGTACGCCTTTTCCATATCGAGGAATATCGACAAGAAAAACTGTTTATGTACAAATGCGTCACATATGTCTTTCAATGCGCACAAGATGGTCAGTTGTGGACCGCCTTTCTCTGAAGCCACACTGATAGGGATCAATCATATTGTTCAGTTCAAGGAAATGTTTGAGTCGGTGATTAATCATTTTTTCAAAAAAGTTTACACAGGCAACTTGTGAGAGCTATCGGGCGGTTACGTGCCGCCGAAGAAGGGTCTTTGCCCAGCTTCAAAACTGGAATAACAATAGCTTCCTTCCATGAGGATGGCAGGCATCCGGCAGCCCAGATAGAGTTGAAAAGTCCCAGAAGTGTCGTCTGTGTGTCAGTGTGTAAGTTTTTAATCATGTCATACATGATTTTGTCAGGTCCCGGTGCAGAGCTGCTGCATACGCTCAAGGCAGCTCTCAGCTCAGCTATATTAAATGGACGGTTGTATTGTTCATTAGGTCGGCATTTACGATCCAGTGACTTAAGTTCAGCTACTTGTTTATATTTAAGTAATGATTTTGAGTAACGTATAGAGCTTGAAACACGCTCGAAGTGTTCGCCCAGAGCGTTGGCCTGATCTTCTAAGGTATTCCCATGGTCGTCAACTAAAGGCAATGGGTGGATTTGCTGCCCCTTTAGCTTTCTTAGGCCATTCATACTTTACTCTCTTGGGTATAGGATGTTATGCTAGAGAGAAACCTCTCCCAGCTAGCCCTCCTTGCCTGTCGCCGCGTACGCCTTCCCTGTGATTTTACCAGTTTAAATTCGATAAAATTTTCCGCAGTCGGGGCGCGACGCAATGCGCCCCACGCTTTGTTCTGTTTCTTTCGTGCCAGTCTGCACTCCTCATTCCACCAGGGAACCCGTCTTTTACACGAGATGCCTTTTGTTTGATGGATTAATTTTCCAGCTGCGTGGAGTATAAAACCAGTAAAATACGCTACTGCGTCGTCAATACTAAAATCGTTGATAAAATCTGGTGATAAGTAGGTTGACTCTTTAAAACCTTTCCAGTCAGCTGATTTTATTTTCCAACGGGGGGCGTGGGGTGGACTGTCATGCTCCTCTATCAAGGTCAGTATCACAGGAAAGTGGTCGCTCCCGAATGGATTTTTAACGACATTCCATTCTATATAGGCAAGAAGGGTAGCAGAGCCAATCGCTAAATCTATGGAAGAAAATGAATTATGGTGGATGTTGTAATAGGTAGACTCTTTTTTGTTAAACAGACATGCACCAGAGGTTATTAGAAAGTTCTCTATAAGCCGACCCCTGGCGTCACACCGGGAGTCTCGTCAGAAAGTGCTGTGAGAATTAAAATCACCGGCAATAATGTATGCTTCCGGCAGCTGGTCAGTTAGCGTGTAAAATTCCGTTTTGCTGAGTTTGTAGTCTGACGGTATGTAAATAGAACAGATGGTTACCAACTTGCTGAAAAGTATCACTCGCACGGACACCGCCTCAAGTGGTGTCTGAAGAGAGAGATTCTGGCAAGCAACAGATTTATCCATAATTATTGCTACACCTCCGGAGGAGGCAACACCAACGTCACGGTCTTTACGGAAGATAGCATATTGTCTGAGGAAGTTTGTTTGTGTGGGTTTTAGATGTGTTTCCTGAACACACAGCATTTTTGGATTATATTTTTTAAGGAGTTCCTTAATATCGTCGAGGTTATGGAGAAGTCTCTCACATGCCACTGTAAAATTTGTGTGTCCATTTTGAATGTGTTTTTGTGCTGTGCGTTCAAGAATACAAAGTTAGCTTACGGGCCCTTTCCAGGCGCCATGACACGAGATTTTTCTTTTTTGGAGCGGTCGATGGAATCGCGCCGCTCCTTATGCGCTGAATGCGCCCTCACGCTTGGTGTTGTGTCCATGTCCTCTTGCGAGGCGCTGAAAACGCGATCTTGCGAGCGGTTAGTTTGACGTGAAGGCCTCGCCTCGAGGGACGAGGCCTTGGAGGCCACCAGCCCGGAGGTCGATGGCCCCTTGTTCTGAGATGGCGGAGCAGCGCTAGCTGCAGCCGCAGAGGGGGGGGGGGGGGGGGGGGGCAAGTGGCGTCACCGCTGGCCCACTACGCGTGTGCCAGACAGCCGCCGGGGGCCGTTGTTGCGCTGCCCATTGACGCGCCACTTCGGCAAAGCTGGTTTTTGGCAGGTGCAATACCCGCCTGCGTGCCTCCTTCGAAGTTATGTTTTCTTTTACTTTATTAGTTACTATTTCCTTTTCTCTTTTCCAGGATGGGCACGACCGCGAGTAGGCGGCGTGCTTCCCATCACAGTTAACAAAATGTAGAGAGCTTTCGCAAGACTCGGAGGAGTGTTCAGGCGCACTGCATTTCGCACAAGTTTGGCGGCCTCGGCAGTTCTGTGAACTATGGCCGAACCACTGGCATTTGAAACATCGGAGAGGATTTGGCACGTATGGCCTAACACGAAGCTTGAGGTATCCGGCCTCGATGGATTCGGGAAGAACACTTGATTCAAAAGTAAGTATCAGGTGCTTGATCTGGATTTCCTTGCCGTCGCGCCTCATCTTAATCCGTTTAACATTGATTACGTTCTGGTCACTGAAACCCTCCAGGAGTTCAGCCTCACTCAGCTGCCCCAGATCATCATCTGATACAACGCCACGGGTGGTATTCATGGTACGGTGCGGGGTTACTGTTACTTGAGCATCTCCAAATGACACTAGGTTGGGTAGTTTCTCGTATTGTTTCAGATCACGGAGCTCCAAGAGGAGATCCCCGCTTGCCATCCTGGATGCTTCATAGCCTGGTCCAAAAATATCAGTCAGAGTCTTTGACACAAGGAAAGGTGAGATTGTTCGTACTGATTTGTCGGTTTTTTCTGAGTGGATCACGTGAAATCGGGCAAAGTTCTGTGTTTGGCGTCCAAAAAGTTGTCGCAGTTTCACCTGAAAGGCGAAGCATCAATTGCGATAGCAAACTTGTAGAGAGCTATACGGAGTAAGGATATTAGCTTTATCAGCTGTATAAACTTGGACATGCAGCAGCATCGGCAACACGCAGAACTGTTGTCGACGCCATCGGCGTTTTGCCCGCGTTCGCTCAAAATGCGTGCGGCGTTGGTGACTGTTGCCGGAGCCTCTGATATAAATAGGCACTTGGTGCCGCAGCTAAACGTCGCCTCCCTTCCCTCCCCCTCCCCCACGGCCTCTCGCGCATCGGAAGAAGGCGCGTTTGCTCTACATATATGGTGATTGTAAAGGAGAAAAGAGACGCCTACTTCTGCAGCCCTTAAGCGAGCACGGCGCAGAACGCGCGTGTGTTCTCCGCCGTGCGTTCACTCCCCGTGAAAGACGCGCCCCTCGCGCCCTTTCACTCGCACATACAGCGTTCGGCGCGCGGCGACGATTTCATCTCCAAATGACGTCATACGGAACCTCACGGCGACGGCGACGGCGACGGCGACGCCGACGGCAGAAATCTGCTTTTGAGTGTCCATATAATTGCTATCGCAATAAAAACTGGAAAACATGTTCGGTGCGCCCTCGTTTCAGACGGCGATCAGGGAGTGGGGGGAAAGAACTTTCTATAAGTATAGGTGGATGTTCGGAAGCAGCGCCAGCCACCCACCATGGAGCCCAAGGACGGGACGCTGCAATACCTAGAAAAGATTGGTCCTGCAAATGCCAACTGTACGCCACTACTATAACCAAATATGGAATATCCAAAGTTGGCTACCCACACAAGGTTAACCCTAGCTGCCTTGGAAAACGGAAGTAAAAGGAAGTGAAAAGAAGACAGGATAGATTGAAAGTGAGAGAGAAAGACGAAGATTTAAGAGGAGGACAGGAAAAGGCAACTGTCGATTTTCCCTGGGTGGGTAAGCCCAGGGGTGCCGTCTATGTGAAGCAGAGGCCGAAGAGGTGTGTTGCCTCCGCGGGGGGGCCTTAAAGGTCCAAACAGCCAGCATCAGCTTAACCCCCAGGCTCCCCCTTTCCCCAGACACGGCTAAGCCACGCACGGCTTCACGCGAAAGGGTCCAACCCTCATGTGCTCGGGTCCGTGGTGTCGCAACAACCAAACGCCTGCTTACGCAGACGCCCGTGCGGGCATCATTGACATCCTGACGATTAGAAGAAAAAATAAAAAAGTTAGATAATTACCTTTCTTTTATGTCAAGAATTAAACAAATTACTGGCGATTTCTCAACTGGACTTCATAGAGCGAATACTTATTCTTATTCGCGTGGGATGATCCCTCTTTATTTATAGCTTAGTGCATGATGGCTTGGGCAGCCTGTATCACAAACTATCTCTGAAACTTCTTGCTCTATGTTCTGAGTGATAACAGGCGTAAAAAAATGTTAGCCGGGCTGTTCATAAAGCTGCCTTCTAGTGAAAGCCTCGCACAAGCACATTTTTTAAAATACATACAGAACGTAGATTAGATGTTCTCGTTCATGCGTGACATTATTGTAGATGCGTAAAATGCCAAATACTAAGCGACACGTTCCTTACTCCATGCAAAGTCTTTTTACTTACCATAGTCACTGGATTCAGCTTGTACACGGTTGCCTTGGCTTCGTACTCCGGGTTAACAACGTCCTACGAGGTGGGAAATGTTTCACAGCAGTTGAATAGACACCACTCATGCATGGAGACCGTCCAAGATCGTAGAATCGCATAGCGATTTCTCTTTCACATGTGATCTAAAATAACGCGAAAAACAAATACATCTAAAGTTTATGTACTCTGCCTGTAATTGCCCTAATTAACAATACCTCCAAGAGGCCTTGTTGAGTAGCCTGCACACTGTTAGAAGACGTATCATAGTAGGACTTGGCCACTATAAGCTTGCAATCTTTTAGAGCAAATCATATAATCAGTCAAGACTACATAAACAGGGCGAAGCCATGACAAGCTGTTACAGTAAATACTTTGTAGTTGTCCACTACAGTAAGCAGGCCGTTTACATAAACCGGCACGTTTCATCACACCTCCCAGCCGTAAGAACAGTGGTACGTTCACTAAAGGTCTAAATCGTAGTGATAGTGTGGAGAGATAAGCTCGTGGTTATAGAATGGCATAAGAGTTTGTTTTAATGGCATTTTACATGGATGTACGCTATATCTGTGCCTATAAGTTGTTCGGCCATAACGTTTCCAGTTTAGCGCTTACAGTAGACGCTTACAGTTTTTAAAGTTGTGAGACCGAAGAGCCGGCACGCCACGAACGATACGCTGCAAAGACATGCAGTCATTGTGATGGATACTACTGCTCTTGTGTCCTGCCGTTCGAGCTGTTTCTCTTCACCAAATCACTCAGCAACTGCAACAACTAACTCAACTTCAAGCCGTTATCCACAATTCCTATGCAGATCCAGTCGCTTACAAACGGTATGTAATTGCCATCAAACCGCGCGTCTCTTACTTACTTAATCTCTTAATCTCGTCATTAACAGCACCTGCTCTGGAGGCCGTGTTTGGCCAGAGTACAAATACAAAACGTTTGGAGGCACCAGCGTTGCCATTAGACTCTTTGTCCATGTTAAATAGGGCTCTATGCATTCGAATGCACTCCTTTACATAATAAAGCGATAAGAATTTACGATCAAAGTTGTCGATACCATTACTGCAAGCAGCGCTAATGCATTGCAGTTGAATTTATGGATATTTTAATTATTTGAGTACTTCAAACTAAGACATCTTCGAAGAGCTGAGGTGAAACTAGCGTGCCCAAAAATTGCCCATGCAGAGAGGGTAGCGAATCATATTAATTATTTAGTGACAATCGGTACTTTTTCTAGAACTTAGCTTACGTACATTACAACTGCTGTCTGCTGCCTCACACTTTTGTGAATGAAAGTATTAAAAGGAAAACAGCAATACAGATTTTGATGCAAGTCGCTCTCTGAGTGCACGCACTGGCGATTTACGGTTTGCAATACGTACTTGAGCCGACTGCCGTCCCGGTATGCGTGGGAAATAAGGAAGAGTGTATTGCTGAAAATGGGGCGAAAGGCAAGAAAAGAAGCGAGAACAGTGCACCGAAGGTAAAGGGTACAATAAAATGGTACGGAGTGAACATTCAAGGGCGCACGCTCCCTTTCGGCGCTCATTATCAGCGCGGTTATAATTCAGCAGAAATGTTACACACGAGCACGTGAAGGAAGAACATGGTACAATGCTGAAAGACACGAGACAATCACAGCCTTTATGCACCTATTGCTAAGTTATATGTTGAATTCAAGAAAGGTACCAGCTAACTATAGCTGATCTGCGAAACAGGCTGAATGTGTTCATGTTTAGCCGCCAGCAATGACTGCAGAGTTGATCAGAAGTACAAGGCATATAAGAATGGTAATGTTGGTAAAGCTAACCGATACCTATATCACTGGCCGCATGCAGCTCAGTGGCTCTGTCATGTCGCTGTGATGTAGCTTCCTTCTTTTGGTGATTAATGAATGTCTCTAAGAAAATTCATATGTGCAATACCCATTATCTGAAAGCACTTTAGAGGCGGCATATCTTGAGAGCACTATGGCAGGGAGGTTTTCTTGTAAATGGACAGGCCTTCACCAGCGGTTCACTTTTATTCAGCATTAAAAACATGCATCGCGACGTAAATAATTACAAGGTAAAATGAATGCATATTGATTAGTCATGACATGCTTCTATTTCTCGTTACCATGGTGCACACACTTTGAAGTGGACGGACTTGCATAATCTCTCACAGGCGATCTGCGAATATGTTACGTAGTCCCCAAGGGTGGTACCAATATTCCAATAGTAACAGCTCTTCCGAGATATTCATGCCTACAAAATTTGTCGAAAAATCACTGGTCCTCCAGTCCGTTCAGTGCCGAAGGGAGCGAAGGTGGCTTTCGAAGAAGTAATAACCACAGTGCCACTTTATTTCCTGCTATATTTTGATGACGGATACGTCGAAATTCTCGAAAGTGGTGCTAGCCTCGGGCTTTCTGCTAAACAGAAGAGACTGTACTTTTGCCAGGCTTCAAGTATTCATAGTCGCAAAGTGCACACTATAAGGAATAATAAAAATGGGGTTCAAGGACGACACACACACACATACACACACACACACACACACACACACACACACACACACACACACACACACACACACACACACACACACACACACACACACACACACACACACACACACACACACACACACACACACACACACACACACACACACACACACACACACACACACACACACAACACACACACACACACACACACACACACACACACACACACACACACACGCACGCACGCACGCACGCACGCACGCACGCGCACACACACACACACACACGCATATATATATATATATATATATATATATATATATATATCAGTGTAGCAAAGAATCACAGGAGCCGGTACAGAAATAGTTCAAAAAATAGAAGCACGTAGGAAAAATATACAGGGTGTTGTACAATTGTACAATATACAATTGTAGCCGTGTAGTTCGCAAGGTGGATTCACTTAGAATGAATTCTTGGGATGACAGCAGTTTCGAGATATTAATTCACGAACTTTGAGGAGAAATGCATTGGCGTTCCAGTTAATTTCTTTACAAAACGTCGCTTCATCCATTGAAGCACAAACTGGAACGCCAATGCATTTCTCCGCAAAGTTCGGGAATTAATATCTCGAAATTGGTGTCATCCTGAGAAGTAGTTCTAATTGGATCCGCTTTGCGAACTCCACGGCTACAATTTGTTAATTGCAATATGGGCGATCAGGTAATTAGTTAAAAACTTAATTAGTGAATTTTTGTTGATTAGTAGATTATGCATTTCATTTTTTGTGCTAGTAATGTCCGCCTCTTCGCATAGACCAGCTCATGAACTAGAATTGAGCTATCTGCCACCGGCAACCTTAAATAAATTTTGAAAGTGTTCGCTGAAACACCCTGTATAACAGGACTTTAATGACGTTTCGGCCGGGGTCCGGCCTTCATCAAGAGTCATATATATATATATATATATATATATATATATATATATATATTATAGGCTTCCAAATAAATAGGAAAGCCACATGATACACTGGTGTAATAACACGGACACAATAATTGTTTCGCGAACTTTGACTCGCAAGGCGCATGTCACGGATTCTATTGCCCTAAGTATTTTGTCCTTGAGGATACGAGGGTAGGTCTGGGACACTTACGGTACACAAGCATACGACTGACTATTTGTAGTAAGATGAAGTAGGAAGATCTAGGAATGCGGTGCACATAGAAAAGCACGAATAGCTTCAATGAAACGTCGAAGTTCTGACAAAATGACTTATATCTTCGTTAAGGCAACGCTGGTGATCCATGGCAGCTGTTTAACAGCGAAGCTGTTTAAGCCAGCCGTAATTTGTGGTGCGTAGCAAGACACTACCAAGAAAGAAAAGAAATTTTTTTGCCGAGGCGGGATTCGAGCCCGCGTACCCCCGGTCCCAAAGCGAGCGTCTTAACCACCATAGCTTATAGAGCCACGCTTGCAGAACGTGCATTTATGCGAACCATATGATTGCGTTCGAGCGTCGTCGTCTTCGTCCACAGTTGGCGAGTTCGTACACTCGTGCTCTGCTAGGTGAAGAGGTTTTGCGCGCTATGAAAGCTAGAGAGAGACGCATTCACAGAGGGGGTCTCCTGGAACACGGTGTCGGCATTGGAACGCGGTGTCGGTGTTGCAAGCTGCGCTATGCAAGGCGCACTGACGGTCGTAAGTCCGAGACGCGCGAAAAGAAATTATCGTCATCATAAGTAATAAGATGAAAAGTTCGCGCACACTTCCGGAAAATGCTGGGCTATGATCGCCCAGCTGTGCTGTTTCAAGCGTTGCGCAGCCGGGTGCAAGGTTAAGCGTTTTTTTAATTTTTACATGGGCTCATATCATGAAAGGAGTGGACACGGGAGGGCAAGGCGAAGTTTGGATGGTCGGATAAACTGACGAATGTTGGCAATGCGCATTCCAGTAGGATGGAAGAACCTCATATGGTTTGTCCGAGCACCCAACTCCCGCCGTACATTTGCGGTCATTGTTACTCTTGAGAGTAGGTAGCTATGCAAGTTATGCGATGGGTGACCGCTGTTGCCTTGAGAAGTTCTCTTGATGAAACGCTTGCACCATACTGCTCTGGCCCCTCCCTTGCTCTTACACATTTACATACGATTTCAACAGGCGTTAAGTAAAAAAGAAAAAAAAGCTTGAATTATTGTTAGTCTGTATCATGCGGCTGTGTGTTCAACGTCAAGGATGACGAAGCTTCCAATCAAAGCAAAGCAAGAATGCCGTAAGTAGGTTTACAATGAAATCACTACCACTCAGCCATCCATGCTACTGGACAAGTTGGAAGGCAAATAGCACAAGGTGGGAGACAACGTTATCAGGGTAGAGCTGGAACCACAAGACGCGTTTCTCGCAAGAGAAAACGTTACGTGCGCCAAAATTCCCGCCTTGCCACCGACGTGAGCACACCCGCGCGAAGGAAAATGACGTGGCACCCGCCGCGGTAGCTTAGCGACTATGGCGTTGTGCGGCTGAACACGAGGTCACGAGTTCGGTCCCTGCAGCGGTGGTCGCGTTACGATTGGGACGGAATGCAAAACGCTCTTAAGCCGTGGTTTTGGTGCAAGTTAAAAAAAAAAAACAAAAACAAGTGGTGAAAGCTAATCCGGAGTCATCCATACTGCAGCGTCCCGAACCCACTATGGAGTTTCGACAGTATAAACACCACAATCAAACAAAATAATGCCGCAGCTGGTCCACGCCCCCGTCAACCAGACAACAAAAATCAACGGCGAAGGAAAATTATTTCCTCACAAGTAATATGCTGTTAAAATCACTAAACAGCATTGTGAAACTTATTCGCAAGTACCTCAAAAAGAGTTCTTCTAGCTATACTATATCCTATTGATTGGAAAACGTCAACGTTATGTACGAGACTGCTACCACCGATGGCGAGGCTATCTAGGCAGGGAGAGGCGCATCACAAGAACGTCACTGTCACGGGACAGAAAATCGCTGAAATTTGTTGAGAAGCTTCCCCAATAGGTCTACTAGTAATTCAGTGTCTTTCGAGTAACATATTCTAGCCACGCATTGCAGAGCTAGAGGGCGTCGTTGAAACTCGCCTATAAACGAATCGCGATAGCACAAGCACCCTAAGCCGAAGGGCTCACGCCACTCCGCCACAGCTGCCACCACCGCTCGCCGATGATCCTCTTTCAATAGGAGAAGTGACAAATACAGCCACCTATAGCCTTTATGAGCCACGGACCCCTATCCTATCCCTATCCCTATCCCTATCGTAATACAACAATCTGCCTAGACACTTTACTTAGTAAATTTACCTATGCATGTGACGATCCCGTCCCCATCTCTTTCCCGCTTTTTTTATTTCTCCCAGTATTCCAATTGGCAGTTCACTATGTCGGCCGCAGACCAGTTAACGCTCCCATCAGCTTTGATCTGAGAGCTTCTAGAAGGTGGGCGTTACCTACGGTTTGACTCCGCATTTTTCTGCACCAGACAAATGCGCCATTATGTTGCGAATATTTGTTCCTGCATGTTTTTTTTCAGGTCGCCAGCTCGCGTCTTCGTAAGCAAGGCATTACTGTTGTGTTATCGTACAAAATTCAATTCCTGATCTCGAGTTTGCCGTATTCGTGCACTTTCATCGGTATTTCCCCCCCTATTCTTTCTGCCCAATTGACCTTCTCGGTTCCTCTCACTTTCTTTACGTTGATTCTGGCTTGTTAACTTGTAATTCCAATTAACCTGTATACGTGGTTCCCAACATTGATGATATCTTTTTCTACTCTGCGTTCAGGAATTTGAAAAGTAGAGATGCCCTGCACAGATGCGCGGGCGGGGGTGGGGGGAGGGAGAGGTGGAAGCGCCATCTGGCGATGTTGCAGAAGACCTAGCTTGGTGTCACGTGACTGCTATCATCAGCACCATTGGTGGAAGCGGGCGCGACATCGCTATGTGCTATTTTCTCTACCCTCGACACGCCTCCACGGGTGAGTGCGAGCAGCTCGTGCGAGAAATCGCGCCATGTGGTTTCAGCTGCATGGCGCTACGATTTTTATGGCAATATTAAAACTTCAGTCACACGAACTGTCGATTGTACGACATTGATTGTTAATCGTTAGTATCCTTACCGTGAGCGTGTCAATATCGGCGAGATTCCATTCCCAGCCAAGGACGCATTGGCGTCTTTTCCAGAGCTCTATGAAAATGGTGGCTGCGAAAAGCGTGAGAAACGGGCCCATTACTTCACACGCTCTTTAATACTTGGTTGGCTTAATAATGCCCAAAGCTGCAGTAAAGTTTTTGTAAGGATAAACGTTAGCAATTATCCAAAGGATTCGTTGATAGCCGTAACTTGCCACCTGATGGCTAAAGTAACGTTTTCGGCGTGCGGGAGAAGCGAAGTCGTTACTAAGATGACGAAATTAGAGTTTAACACATGAGATCTAGAATAGTTAATTGTTGGGCTAGTTGGTTCTGCATAACTGAACAAGTAACTCAGCGCAATATAAAAGACAGAAACAAGAAAGGGACAAACAAGGACAAGCGCTTGTCCTTGTTTGTCCCTTTCTTGTTTCTGTCTTTTATATTGCGCTGAGTTACTTGTTCAGTTAACACATGAGATGCAAGGACGAATAATAAAACTGATTCGTTCAACAAAGGTCCATGAATTTTTTGAAGAAATACCTCAACAAAACTGGTTTATATTGCAGCCTGTTACGCTTTTGCAATGATTTAAGTTTTTTCTTTACACCTACGTTGTGACACACATGATGTGAATCAATAAATGCATGATGAAAGGACGGCACACGCTCCTTCAACGGGTGTAAACGGTCCTTTTAGTGCATGCGATGTTTAATTAAAAGAAATGGCAATGAAAGTGTACTTATCATTATTATTGCTCTACTGCTTATGCTATGTTGTTGCGAACTTTTCAACAGTGAATTTTAGCACCTTTGCAGCGAGCAATTTCTGATTGATTGCTAAATAATCTAGTGAGTAACATTAGCTCGTATGCGTGTGGAGCGTAACGAAATAGAGCAGACATGAAGCATGCAACAGTCGAGGTGCTTACCCCAAAGTGCCATGAATATTGAAAAACCAACGGTGGCCGGGTTATCAAACATGTACACGATCTGCAGTAGAGATGGCAGAGATAAATGCTTGCGCGTGTGTCCACTCCGAAACACCGAAATTAAGTACTGAGGCAGCACAGTTACGTTTTGCATAAAATACATTGCTTAATTGTTATTAGACAACACTATGCTTTGGACACAATACTTAGGTGAACCGTCACAGCACAACTTAGTAAAATTCATCGTCATTTTCGTGCACAAATATCAATCTCGTTGGCCACTAAAGTAAAGAAACAAGCATTTGTAACGTTTAGTCATACAAAACAATCAGAAAGCTTCCCCTCAGCAGCTTCTACTTCAATACAAGGGAACGGAGAAACCATTTTGTTCGGCATCCCCTGCACCGAATTTGATGAGGTTTATAGTATTAAGAGCGTTAGAACCACACATGGAACAGAAGAGAGAGCAGAGCGCCGAATCTTTTCTACCTTCTGTTGCTCTTGTGATGTTAAACAAAACTTTTACCAACAAGTCGAATCTGACACACTTCGATCTTGATGAGGCTTGTTGCAATAAAAACAGCTAAACTATTGATCGTTTGGAGCATTGCTTTTACTTCGGCCCATGATGTATTGCAAAAATTATTGAAAATTGTGAAGTAGAAAAAGAAAACAAAACTCAGGCATGAAGTTCTCAACTGGCGAGAAGACTGATCAGAGGGGTCCCGATTTTTTGTTTGTCACAATATAATGCTGTGACAGACAATGAAACTAGAGAAAGCATAGATGATGCCAAATATTATGTTTACTCGAAATGTGTAAATGATCAGTCTGCTACATTTGTTGCTGCCACTAATCATACGACAGACCAGATAGTTCTTAAACACATGTGTATAGGGCTCTGGTCCATGTATTGCAATTCTGTGCCGTATTCAGTCAGTCAACGGTTTGGAACCATACTAATAAAAGAGTTTGGCGTTGCGCTGCTAAGCACGAGGGCCCGGGATCAAATCCCGGCCACGCGGCCGCATTTAGATGGGGCCGAAATGCAAAAACGCCCGTGTCCCTGCATTGGAGCACGTTAAATATTCCCTGGTGGTCAAAATTATTGTGGAGTCCCCCACTACGGCGTACCTCATAATCAAATCGTGGTTTTGGCACATAATACCCCAGAATTCAATTCAAAAGAGTCATGACTCATGATTTACATTATTTCTCGTCGTCTGCTAATTATTATAAAGCGATGGAGATGCCTGCACTAAAGTAGAGCCTGCAGGTTGCATGACTATACGATTAGACATTCTCGCTCGGTTTTGCTCAGCTGAACCATTTATTGCTGGCGGCTCTCAGATTGGCGGTCTTACGCAGAAATTTGTAAGGACTTTTGGAGTGACTTCAAGCTATAAAAATGACTGCGCTATTTTTGCATGGTTGTACGTGCTTCGAGTACTGCAGAGATTTTATCAGTTCACTGCGAACTGATCTTGTGTAGTTTTTCTGTATACAAAAGAATATTACTTGCCTTGCTAAAAGTGCACTTAGTGTAAAGGTAGTCATAAGTACAACGCTTCTTGCAGCCAGGACAGAGGACGAAACTTCCGGCGATGTTGGGGTCGCAGGTCTCTCTCCTGGAAAGGAACACACATGATACTTTTGTCTCCTTAGCACTAATGAGTACAGAGTACCAGGCGTAGCACATTTTCTTGCATGCTACTCATCAAATAATTTGACGAAGGGAAGGAAAGGCCCTAGAAGAAGAAAGGTATCAGAATAGAAAGAAACCGAATGAAAGAGTCAATTTCTTGTGATATTAATGTTATAATAGCCGCTCTAGGACATGAAGGCAGGTGTATAGTACAGAACTACTAATCTTGATGCTTAATGCGGCAAAAGATTCCATTCTTCATGAGAGAAGGGAGTCACAGTTTCCACAGAAAGATTATTGCACGTGTGTTTCACAGTAGAAAACGTTCGTACAAGCACAACGTCTGCACAAACAATTGCCGCCTCCAATAAAATGAGCTTTGCGTTTTTTTGGAAGTAAATTTGCCCCACAACAATATCCGCTACCACTTTAGAATTCATTTCCCATCAACTGTGTCTTCTGCGCATCGAAATGACTTTCTTCGCTGTAGTGCTCGAAGCACTGCTGAGAAGCGATGCAAACGTAGTCCCTTACAACATAAGTGCAGCTAAGAGAAACACACGAGGAACAGATTGCCAACATAATGTACGTACTCGGCTACCAGTATGTGACAAAGGTGCCCTCAAAGGAGCGCAGTATATTGAAATTAGGGCAGAGGTGTCAGGGAGGGCGTGGCCAAATTCGCATGACACAATCAATCAATCAATAATCAATTAATTATTTGAGCTTTATTGTTTCTGATACATTAATGACATGTCATTTTTATACAGGTTTTCAAGTGTTCTTTATCAAGCTTTCTTATACAATTTTCTTATACACGTTTTCTTTATCCCCACTAGATAAAAGTGTTGTGCGAGATTCAGCGAGAAAAGATGTGAGCGAGACGCTTAGGGTAGAAAGCCTTCATATGAGCCTTGCAAAAAGGCTCCCTAGCTGAGACCAGGGTGTATGATATACTATTCGCTGAATGAGCTGGACCACGCCTACTAGCACCGCAATGTCTCCTTTTATTGCGGTAGCAATTATATGGACACTTCAAGCGGATTTCTGCCGTCGGCGTCAGCCATCGCCGTGAGGTTCCTGTATAAAGTCCAAGGGCGATAAAATCGTCGCCGCGCGCCGTATGCGCGAGTGAAAGCGCGCGGGGACGCGCGCTATCACGGAGAGCGAACGGACGGCGGAGAGCAAACGCGACTTCCGTCGCGCGAGAGGCCGTGGGGGTATGGGAGGGAGGGAGGGGGGCGACGCTGTGCTGCGGCACCAAATGCGTATCTTGCAACCGGGCGCAAGGGGAACTGGCGACGCAATCTCCCACGCGAAAGGAGGAAAACGGGAAGGCAGCGTGGGAGGGAGGGGGGGGGATTACTCTGCCAACAAATGCGTTCTTGTACTTTGAGCCGGTACGGGCTGCCGGTGTTGTCGCGCGCACCGTATATTGCAAGCTATCTCCACACGGCTCTGACCTTTTTAGGCGCCGTGCATTCGCCGCTCAGTTTTCGTTGAAGCGACAGACCGCACGAACCTTCGCTCGCTGCTGCGGCTGCGCTTGCTGCCAGCGTTTTGACAATGGTTGTCTGCGGTCATCGAGTGTGATCTATTCATGTTTGCTTGTGCGTGCTGACACCACGCTTGTTAATTCAGTTAGTAAGCGAATGAGTCCAAGTTTATGCAGCCGATAAAACTACTATCCCTACTCCGAATAGCTCTCTACTAATTTGCTATCGCAATTGATGCTTCGCCTTTCGGGCGAAACTGCGACATTTTGTTGAAGGCACGTGTTTGTTCTAATATGCTTACATTTCCGCGGGTAGCCTCAGATGCGATATCCGATAGTTTGACCAATCAATCAATCAATCAATCAATATCAATCACAATGTTTTATTGTGTTTTACTGGGGCAAATAGGTATGAGAAAGGGTGCATCAAAGCGAACACTGTAAAACATCACAAATTCGTATTTATACTATCTGAAATAATGCGCATCCTATCACTACACTAAAGCAGCAAGCGAATAAAAGAAATAGTGGTTCTTTCAAGTTCCAATAGATGTCATGCGTAAAAAAACGACGACTACCACCAAGGTCTGGCCATGTGCCTATTTGTGACTGGCTGTTATTTTGGAGCAGTAGGTTCTTGGAACTTGCGTGCTAAATATCATTTGATATTAACTTGATGAACGTTAGCTTGCGAGAAATATTAAGAAACGTCAGCTTTAAATGGAAGCAAGCATGAATAATCTTGATGAAGATGACTATTAGGGCTATACGACACAAATGATTTTGTAGCTCTACGGCGCTAAAATGAAGTTTGTAATGTATTTGAGCCTGCTTACATTACAACTGCTTACAACAGTTTGAGTGCCAGTTCGCATGGCTCGCGAATAGCATTACTTAAACAAGCACTACTGCACAAGTATTCGTGCTGTTTTTATAAGTTTTCTTCCGTTAATATATTTGCCCCTGCCGACTTTCTTGGCATATATTAAGGAAATAAACTGAGCATTGTAACAGTATCATTACCATCAGTAAGCGTACTCGCTTTAGACTCACGTAGCTCAGTTACTTACGTAGGCGTGTTTGTGGCCATTTCGAAGATTCCGTACAACGTCGTCATAACGCCCACTACAGCGGGGAGAAATAGCATGGACGTGTAGAAACCTAGCCAGGCGAAGTAGAGGCCAGTCTTCTCGCCGAAGTAGCGCCTGCGACGCAAATGTTTGAAAAACACGCGCTGTTAGGGAATTCTTTGCTTTCTTGGCATTACTTAATCACTGGCGTCATTTTCTCCTTAGATGGATGCAGCTACACACTCCCAGTATGGTTTGTAATTTTGCTTTAGCGGTGACCGCGGCCGAACGAAGACCAGGTGATTGAGACAGATAACACGCTCCAGTGTGTAAGACTCACTTTCAATAATCCTCAAGAAGCGTATCAGGTACTTTAGTCGAAAAAGTAGGCTGGAAGTGACGATTTGCTTAGATAATCTGGAGGATACAGCAGGAATTGTCTAAGGTAATTAGCTTCTGATAACGTTTATGTACTTTTATAAGTATTATCAAAATAATCACTATAAAGTTACTTGAACTCAATTTGCGGTTGTTTGAGCTGTATTACTCTTCGAGCAATCCAGCTCAAATAGTGACACAACTCAAACAGTAAAAAAAAAAAAAAAAGGATGCAAAAACAAAGACCTGTGGCAACGTTTCCGCACCAGCCGCCATGACGTTTGGCGGCGTCTGTTGGGGACCAGTTAACTATTTAGCAGTAAAGTTGGATTACATCGTATTTTAAGAAATTCGCTGACTGAAGTTAACAAGTTTCAACAATTTTTATTCAGCCATAACGGCCCAACTACGCTAAAAACACATTGAAACCCTTGACATCACACCAGCGTACGAGCGCTAGAACTTCAGTGCGAAATTTAGAAAAAGAAAGAGAGCAAACTTTACATTTATATTCTCTTCTAACAATGAACCTGCTGCTACGAAATTGACGAGAATAGTTTTTTTAAAGAATAGTTGATCTGGCTAAGCAGACTTAGTGTTTTTCTTTAGCGTCCCTTTTAGGCTTATGAATATTCTGATCGTTTTGATTAATTGACCATGACCAGATGAAACCAATATTTTCACATAATTCCTATCTTCCTCTGAACGACTCGTGCCTATAGTGAATAAAAATGCACTTCTACCAATTTACTTACTAAACGTTCCCCAATTCTGTATCACATACGCACCGATGCCATATTACTAAAGTTAAAAATGATTAAATTTATTTTTATATACTTCGTTCCTGCTTTATGCTTCAATGTTTTCTCAAATCAAGAAGTTTTCTTGTGCAACGAAGTTTGGGCAAACAATTACAACCAACTTGCTTTACTGTTCATTAGACTCGATTAAACACCGAAGCATAGGCGTACCATTTGCACCTCGTTGAAAATCGGGCGGATTCAGTACTCCAAGGAACCAACCTGATTAGGACCAACGGCTGCTGCTTGTACCAGGATGCCGGTCGGGCCCATTCGCTGTAGAGTAGCTGTCGCGCCATGAACATGAAGAATCACAGCAGATTGAGATTTTTACGCAGAAAGGGTTGCTTACTTAATAACATCTAAAAGCTGGTCACTAAGCTTGGGAAAAGTTGCGTCATATGAGTTTTATTTTGTTGTTCACTTTCTTCTACATAAAGAGCAACAAGCTCTAAGACCCTGACAAAAGTTGCCCCTGTTGTAGTTCGACATGCAGGTATATGTGATAGTTCAACCTGAGCATATGTGATATGCGGAGGTCGTTTTACGTGCACTCTGCAGACATTTCGCGAAGTACATTCTACACACGCGTTACACATTGAGATGATTAATATGAAAAGTATTACGTTCGCATTAAAGGAATTTATATTCAAGTAACCAACCCTTCGTTCAGTAGGAACTTCTGTAAGAGGATCGAACGATCCGCTGCCACAGGGACCCTGCAAATAGGCGCCAAAATGTGAATGAGCGGCGCTATCAGAGTGTGGCGTTATAATCATATTGCTTTTAAACACAAAGCCAACTTATGAGAGAGCATGAGCCCTATAGTTTGAACACGCTATTAAGAAAGATGTCGCGCGCCTAGCATGTCTGACTTCTTCTGCGCTCTACCTTATATTGCAAAAAAAAAACGCTGGTGGTGGTGATGGTAGAAGCTATAAATATAGGTTAAGCTTGGGTGTCGATAGTGGAGCTTTTCTTTCAATATCATGGAGAGTCATCGCCGCCATAACTAAGTGAACCAGCGTCACCTAGGGACAAAGGAAGCCAACACGAAACTTCTTTGTGGGTCTGACGGCTCGTACGAAAAAACACCAAGTGTTGCAAGCACCCTTTCCGGATGCAGACCTTTATTCTGTGGGACCTCAAGAACCGTGTACCTTTAAGCACGACGACATGAGTACGACCAAAGAAAGCGTTCAATGTCTCATGCCTCTTAAACGAGAGGCAAAGCGGGAAACGAATGGAACAAGTGTTACAGTGCCCATTCGAGCATCACACGCCAATGCAGTTTGCTGTGTTCTGTTCTTTAGTTACGAACGAGATAGTTCGCAATTCCTTTATACGCAAATAACAAGTTGTACAGTGAGTACTTACGTCATGCAGAGGGTAAGCTGCCAGATAGACCTGTTCGTTGAGGAGCCTGTAAATGCCTGCAGTAGGACAAGTGGTGTGTTATCATTTCAGGCTCGGTCAATATGGCTCTTACGTGCACTTCTATGACAAACCAACACTAGCAAACATGTATGTTAGCTCATCTAAAGATGAAGCAATGAAGACGTCCTACTATTTATTACTTTTGTTGTTTTTGCTTCCTACAAATATGGCAGCGTTTTTATGTTATGGTAATATGGCATGGTAACTGGGGAACATTAAAATCATGTTTGTTCTTTATAGAGCAGAAATAGCAAATCAGCATCGCAGAAATTGACATAAACTTTAGATTGTCAACAATTTTAGGTTCAACTCACAGTGATATTCACCGAAAAACAAGTAATAAAGATGCACACTTTGGAGCTTGGCACTTGATTTCAAGCACATTCTCTCAT
This sequence comes from Dermacentor silvarum, assembly GCF_013339745.2. Taxonomy (NCBI): domain Eukaryota; kingdom Metazoa; phylum Arthropoda; class Arachnida; order Ixodida; family Ixodidae; genus Dermacentor; species Dermacentor silvarum. Next base: position 147,954,720 of record NC_051162.1, read on the forward strand.
AAATGTGCATTTATTCAGAGGTTGGCAAGACAGCAAATTTATCTACTAGTGCTAATGTCGTACTGAGCCTTACGCCATCTGAACTATAAAAGAAAAGGTGGTATACACCCAATTTCTCTCACCTTTTTGTCGATCATTGTCATCGTACGTAGTTCGCATAAGTACTTCCCACGCAATCCGGCTCCGAATGGCTTGCGAGAAAAATGACTCTTTGTTTTTTATTATGTACCTGCATGCAAACATAAGTATAAGGAAACAAGAAATTTTCAGCTGTTAGGAAATGTTAAATATAACTGTGGCATTGCTTACTTAGTGAGTTATTTAACCGTATACACAGTATATCTTTCGGTTGAACTCTTGCACTTTTCATGCAAAGCCCGAAGAAAGGGCTAATGGAAAAGCCAATATTATGCGTATGGATTACAAGGATGGCAGCACACCAATCTAAAAATACCTTTTCGTGGAACTTCAATAATGTTTATTTTTAGTTCGCGAGTTCTTGTGGGGGGTGGGGTAGACTTGCATAGTTTAGTACTTTACTTTTATATGCAATAAAATTTATCTGCGCAACCTAATAGAAAAACATGATGAAACGTGGATACACGTCTCATCATGTGACACCGGAACTCGTGAACCGGAATTCTCGTGACACCGGAAATCGGAAAGAAAATTACATTGTTTCACAACGGACAATTTATAACTGCCATTTGTGACGACGGCGTTAACAAACATCGCACCAAATTTTGTAACACAAAAAAATGTTTATTTCCCCCAGCTCTCCCAGAAAAAGGAAGAGAAAAAAAAAAGCAAGACGCCCTTCACTGGCGTCAGTCGAGAATAAAATGTATAGTTTAGTGTGAGTTTAGGCATTGCGACAAATTAGGATACAGCCCTGATTGTCGACCAACGGAGCATCAGCTCTGGTCGCTACATTTCGCCATGGGCGTAAATTATGGGAATCTAGGTAGTGACAGATAACATAACACCACCTGATCACGCACAGACATATATACAAAAACAGGCAAAGGGTAGAGGTTCACCGGTACTGTCTTGCATCAGGGAAACACACACGCACACGGTACTACACCAAGCGACAAACACGAGGAACACTATGTCGAAGGAAGGCTTTGGCTCGCTACGAGGCAGGTGAGGGATATGTGGCCACTACGGAGGAAAGGCCGGGGTGAACACTGCGGGTGTGCTACGTCTACTACTGGGAGCAAGTCGCACGGCGCCCCTTAAATTGGCAGCTCCTTATGCGGTGACGTAATAGTTCAGCGGAAACCCGCTAGGTGGAGAGAAGTAATTAAAGTAATCCTTATGCGGTGCTTCGTAGTCGACAGCAAGACGGGACATTGTTTGCAGATTGCAAAGGGAGTGTCATGGCCAAGGTTAAATGCGAAGTGACCTATTAAAAATGAATAAATTTTGATTTATGTTTAGTCTCCGACTTGCGAATAAGTAAGTTAATTCTGCAGTGAAATGTGTCTTTTTTCTGTTTTCATATTGCGGTGTATTTCGTATTTATTGCAAAAATCTGGGATAGTTGGAACTTATAAGACATTGATGTGCTATTGGCCTTATTCTGATCTCCTGCAATGATCTCTTTTTCAGGAGCTGGAAATGTCTCTGACGTGTACTTTCTATTCGCATCTTTTGAATTTCTATATTTATTAGTTCTCCTGCTTTGCAACTGGTGTTCTTAATTTGATTTCGTTATTTCGTAGGTTCTACCAGATAAATGAGGTGATAATTCAGTACATGACTAAGGGATCATCTTCTGTCTGCATGTAACCATTTTAACAACAGAACATAAAGCAATAATTTGATTCTGATTCTGAATTATAATGCGGAAGTTATGTGATTTTGTATTATAAGGCTGTATTTTGCTTTCCCGTACAAAGGGTGGTTTGTTACTCCTCAAACATCTAACAGAACACACTAATACGTTTTCTGCTTTGAACACGTGCTTCAAATATTGCAATATTATTTTCGGTTCCCACGTTCCACAGTGGTGCATCGTTTACCTACACGCCCCCAATGCAAATTGACCTAACAATTAGAAGCTATTGAGATTTGTTCAAAACAACAATTTCACACATCATAATACATATCACGTATTATGCGATTCAAACTCAGCTCTAGCACGCGCCCTTGCAAAATTAGAACAATCGGATGCCTTGTGTTCTAACCCTATTACGAGCTACCAAGCTTACATTGAGGGTGCGGCGATTACATCAGCTGTCCTACAAAGACAGCACAAGCGCACAGAACAAGAAAGCATAATATCCGCGATAATCTCAGGCAATTATTATATCGGGAAACAACATAAGAATGCTGCAAGTTATCTGTTTACAGGGTTTAAGCCAGATGCTAATCATAGCTCGCGTTGTTCTTCCCATTCCTTTAGGAGATGTTTGTATCTTTGCATAACGTTTGTGTCCTTGCTCTTACAAAGATCTGGTTTTACTTGCGGCACAATTAGTACTGAGACAATTCAGAAATTGAAGTTGTTTTAAGCCAATTGACTTTTCTCTATTCTTTTCTATTGCTCGCTGAATAGGCCCGTTTCAACTAACCCATTTAATCACTATGCTTTCTACCCACCACCTTAGACCAGTGGAAGTGACCTTTCTGCTGCTCAGCACAAGGTCGCGGGTTTGATTCCCGACCGCGGCCGCAACATTTCGATGGGAGCGAAATGGAAACGCACTCGTGCACCTTGCACATGCTGAAGATTACCAGCTGGCCAAAATAGATCCTGGTCCCTCCACTACGGCTTATATGCTACGTAGCCCCAATGTTAAACGCCATGAAAGTTAACGCCCAGGGAGACGTTAAAACAAAGTGAATGATTCCCTATGTTTCGATCCTAAGCGTGGCTGGACGTCGTGCGACCTGCTCCCTTGCATGCGTGCACTTGAAGCTCGACGCACTTACGAATTGTCATCTTCTTCTTCACCGCTGTGCGACCAATGACAATACGCGCCGACCAACGTCACCGGAAAAAGCCACAGTGAGAAAGACGAAGCGTTACTCACCCAAAACTTCTCAGCGCACAATACCGCGGTGTTTGTCGCCAACAGCATTATTTTCTTTTTCTCAGCTTTGTGCTGCATTCGGCAACTACTGCCCTTCAACGTAATTTCCATTCGATGGACCGGTCACAAAACGCCATCAACAATTTTCTCTCTGATGTATTAAGTTTTTTTTTTTTTGTAGACGACAAAGAGACAGTGGCTCTTCAATACAATAGTTGCGTTTTTGATATACTGGAGCAAAGCTTCAGCTATGAATGGTCGAATCAATTACCAAATAGTTAATTGCTCTACAAATTAGGTTATAACTGAACTAACATCTCTTTATATTGATGTACTCTCCATGGTCGGAAGTATAGGTGGACAATCTGTTCCATTTTTTTTTTCGTGATGTGGTTCTGTTTGGCAATTGCAGGGTTGAAACGGATATGTTGACGTATGAAGTGGCACCGACGAAACACACCACTTACACAATAACGCAGCCTAGATGCAAAATGTTTCATTTGATTAGTGAGCATGCAGTGTGGCGATGCTGACAACTAAGCAAGACTTGAAAGCTGGCTAATTGGTATATAATGTCTAACAAACTTGAAGCGCAAGGAAGGCGACAGCGACGAGCTGGACGGACAAGGACAAGCACTTGTCGTTCCTGTCGACCACTGTCTTCCCGCTTGCGGTTCAAGTTTATTGTTTACAATGTTAAAGAAACATTATCACAGTAATATGAGTATTAAAATCGGCAAAATTCATCTCAATTTAGAAATATTTTCTACTGCTTGAGGTGCTTGAACACAATATTCTGAGCGTGCCCTGCATAAGTACCACCCATGTTGACCTTTGCTGCGTTGGGGGACTGGAGTAGCAAGGAACCTTTGCCAGCATACGTTAGCGCGCATCTTTGACTTCATTTCATCATGCAAAGAGGAACATAGAGAGTGTCTATGAACTTGTGCCTATAGCGACATCCCAGCAGTCGTGCAGACATTCCACGTTGTTGTGTGTCGTGACTATGAATGCCACATTCTCTTTCTTCTACTTTCTTCGACATCAACGTCATTTTGTTATCGTGCAATCATTCCTTTTAGTTTCCCACTGCTGCAGTGGAAATACATGGCTAAAAGCGTGGCACCAACTTTCTCTCCTGTGCCGCATATCAGTAGTATTTTGTTTGTCATTAGGCTCACCTATGAAATGGATATTTTTGTGAAATATTTAACACTTTCCACAGTGAGTACGGTGCCGAGAATGGTCACTAGCGGCAAATTGTTAGAACAATTTATCTATGTATTTTTCTTTATTTCGTATCTAGAAACCAGGAAAAGCATTTTTCACGGGCCAAACTCAAAATAAAAAGACAAACAACCATAACGTTGAAAAAATAGCCCGAGGCTGATGCAAACGTATATACTTCCTATTCGGAGAGGCTATCTAGTCATTATTCTTTTTTATAATAATAGTAAAACGAGAGAATATAGGTCATTTAAAGAGCTGTCTATTCCTAAGTTCTAGCGATCAAGATAACAAGAAATGTAATTAAGTTACAAGACATTTTAGAAACAAGTCCATGAATTTCGGAGAACAATACCCAAAAAAACGTTATGTGAGTGCAAGGACAACACCAGTATGAACGGATCATGGAGACTTAAACAAACATATTAGTCCATGACCATAATGTAACGAAATAACGTATTACACGCATTCGAACTCAAAGAGGTCACCTAGCCAAAACGCTGCCAAATGTGACGCCTGTGCTTGCCTGACTGCCGTCAGATTAAGATATACTCACATGTGCTCTCGCTGACGCACAAACTCGGCGTTGAAGTACTGTGTTTCGTCAGGTATGAGTTCCTTGTTATAAGGGAAAGGCGTCCAAAGTTTGGCCCACAGGGCTTCCAGCGCATTGGGCTTGCCGTCGTTTTCTACTTCGGTTGCTTCACTCTCAAGCTGCAATAACGAGAAAAGTCACCGGGACAAGATCTTACTGGGCTGCTTTTGACAGAAGCAAATTAGGAAGCTCTGCTCCGAGATTGTGAATTTGGCATTCAGTGCAATGAAAGAACCAACCTTAAGTGTCGCGATTACGCAATATAAACGTGCAATCACGGGATGCTTTGCCAGAAGTACAAAACTTGTTCTTTAGCACTAGCTTGTGGTGAGGTTTATGAATGGGGACTAAAGAAACACTATGATCAAATCGAACAGCCTTCTGCCCAACTTGAGCCGCATGGTGGCATGCTGAGGAGTTAATGTAAAGAGCACTTAACCATTGCTATGCTACTATCAGCGTACAGCTACCTACAGGCCGAAAACGTACTGCTATATCAAGGAATACTAGTTAGCTACAATGGACACAATTCCTTGGCGAATTGTGTTTAACTGGGAAGTTTTCCTTAAAAGGCTACTCTGCTGGTTCTCTAGTACCTTCGCGCTCCTTTCAGTGAAAAATGTCGCCGTGTGAATGTCAACAGGTGTCAAAATAATGCCGCTTGTGGAAATTAGCACGGCGGAAGCATAATTATGGAAGAAAAAAAATACCTTGCAAATGATTGCAATACTATGTTACAGAAGGAACCATTATGATGCTACTGGCGAAGGTTTTTTATGCGGTGTCATTGACCTTTTGCTCCCAGAACCCGAAAAGGTTTCTTTCGTAACATTGTGCAGCATTAAGATGTACGATGCCTTTTCTTTTTGTATCACTGCTTGAGCTCAAGTCCATTTTACAACACGACGTTTCCTGCAACACCATGCAACAACCTATGCCATGGTACTATTATTACTGTGACGAAATATTTGGGCTGTAGAGGATGATCTATTTTTCTCTGATAGGAGGACGGTGATTCAATGACGAAGTCCGACGGAAAGATTGTGTTCTGCTCCTATTTATTGGGCAGAAATTCTACATGTAAACTACTTTCTGAATCAGTAACTTATAACAAGGCTGTCTCTGTGCAATGCTATTCAAATAATTAAGTTGCGCTACACCGGAAAATGTTTAATTAGAAAAGTTCACAAGGCCTTTTTCACATTTATTCCCTCTTGTTGACCTAAATAACATGCATGCACATGCCTTCGTACTTTTCTTTCGTGCTGCATACGAAATATCATGTGCGGACTATATAAACGAAGATATCCTGACACTTTCTACATAGGAATAAATGATCAGCTGGACCTGGGCGCCACAAATAAGATGGTCCTGCAATCACTGCTGAACACGGGACTGCTATACCAACTGTCAGCTTAAACTGGGACACTTCATGGATCAAATTGTTTCATGTCAGGCAAGTACTAAGTGCCAAACTGCGAACCGCAGCATACGAGAATGTTGTGCTGTGACATACATCAAACGGGCCGTGAAGTGGGAGTGCCGGACGAGAAGTGAAACAAGGCACAAGCACATTTCGGGCGTTATACGCACAGATGGGGTGTGGAGGTGCGAGAAACGGGCTGTGGCTGACAAACGCTGGCGCCCGACGGCGCTGTCAACGTGGGCAGTGATTGTGCTTACGGTGCGTACACAGATGCAGTAAGTCACCTACCCACGCCGACGTGTTGCGGGGTCTCCTGGAGGCTGTGCCCACCGCAGGCTGATAGCGCGGCATGGGGCGAGAGACAAGACCGCGTGGGAAACGAATTCTTTCAATCATTTAGAGAGTTTTAGCGTGTCTGTAAAGGCAAATTTATTACAGTTTACAGAATACCGCAACACCAAACAGAAGATGTGCGCGGTGATGTAGGGTGATATTTTAATGGCGTGCCCTATGACACGTGGCAGCCACAAATAATCACCTAGTCTTCGTGACCTAACCAGGCTTTAGTACACCTATAGCCTTTTGTCTATCTCTACTTTGGCGTTATAACATTACCTGTACCTGCAGCGATCTGGGCCCCATCTCTTCCCTGTTTTTTTCCACCCATACACCAATCGTCTCTTGCTTATCTGGACTGTTGACCAGGTTACCCTCGCATAAGCTTCGAACCCCAGCACTCTGGTTAGGCGATCGTTTCCTAGGGTTCTAGCTGGGTGAGTATGTGGCATTGCATTACAATATGCTAAATCGTCCCCGGATTTTATTGCGATAACAATTATATGGACACTCAAAAGCAGATTTCTGCCGTCGGCGTCGCCGTCGCCGTCGCCGTGAGGTTCCGTATGACGTCAATGGAGATGAAATCGTCGCCGCGCGCCGCCGAACGCTGTATGTGCGAGTGAAAGAGCGCGAGGGACGCGCGCTTTCACGGGGAGTGAACGCACGGCGGAGAACAAACGCGCGTTCTGCGCTGTGCTCCCTTAAGGGCTGCAGAAGTAGGCGTCTCTTTCCTCCTCTACAATCACCGTATATGTATAGTAAACGTACCTTCTTCCGACGCGCGAAAGGCTGTGGGGGAGGGGGGGGGAGGGGCAGGGAAGGGAGGCGACGTTTAGCTGCGGCACCAAGTGCCTATTTATATCAGAGGCTCCGGCAACATTCAGCAACGCCGCACGCATTTTGAGCGAACGCGGGCAAAACGCCGGCGGCGTCGACAACAGTTCTGCGTGTTGCCGGTGCTGCTGCATGTCCAAGTTTATACAGCTGATAAAGCTGCTATCATTACTCCGTATAGCTCTCTTCAAATTTGCTATCGCAATTGATGCTTCGCCTTTCAGTTGAAACTGCGACAAATTTTTTTTCTGCAGCAGACACATGGCTCACTCGATGGCATATGTTTGCGTTTATATTTATGTCCTCAGACAGCCAAAATTTTGTTTCCTCCTTTTGAATCCAATTTGCCGTCTGCGTTTATCTAACTTTATTTTTGGTTGACACTGGTTTGGTTATACTTCTAGTGGCGCTGTACTTAGTTGCCATCTTTCATGACCTCTGCATCTATGTTTTTTCCACGCTGTTGAGATACAGATATATGGGCACTTTAGCCACAGCTGTTTGCTTTCGTCCATATTGCTGAGTTTCTTTTCTTAAAACAGAGTAATATAGTTCTGCGCTTGTCTGACTTCAAAATAGACTCAACCAATGTCATCCAGCAGTGCATCAGTTGTGGTGCAACCGTGGGTCCCCAATGCCAATCGGCGCACATTACTTTGGTCAACTTGCAACTCGGTGAAGATATCTGATTTTTAAGCGTAGAACAACGCTTACTATTTCTTGCACCAACTCATATTTATTTTAGCCCCAAACTGCTCCAGGTTTCATTACAGCCGGGTAGCAGCACTGGTATCGCCATCTTGTGACGCTGGCGTCAGCTAGAGCATACAAAGCACGGCTTCCGAGATTGAGCGACACCCGCGCGCAGCCCGATCTCGGAAACCTTGCACAAAATTATATTTGCATGGATTATGTTATAACTATCTGGCGGTTCAAAAGCGTTGGCAGCAACAATAACTAGCGTATAGTGAGTGTATGTATTGTTCATTTCCTCTTTAATGAGTGAACACTGACCCAACACCGAAGCGTTCCTAACACGTTGTCGCTGAAGAAAGCGTCACAAGATGTTACTGTACGAACGCCGCATCATCTTTGGCATTCCGCTAAACCGCCAACTGTACAACTTTTACGTACAAGGAAAGCTCATTCCGATTACACCGTTGAATAAGACCTGACGCAAAAATCAAGTGTAACTTTTTGGGGGTATATAGCAGGGTTACCATTTCCTAATACTGATGCCCACTCAATTGCTATGTCTGCCCACTGGTTCCATGCGTAGGAAAGACGATTGCTTTGCCACAAGTGGTCTCAAATTACTTTTTACCTATTTATCGAAAATAATTTAAAGCAGACTGCAGGAAGAGACCAGTTCAAGCTTGCTGTCCAACTTGACTGAGGCGAAGCCGTTTACATTAAGTCACTACTTCGCTAAACTGATATTGAGCGGATAATATGTCAGTACAAAATATGGCGACCTAAGGAGCCTAAGGTGTATAAGGTGCCCTTCAGCGTTCCTGTCGTTCTGCCTACGCTACAACAAAGTATCTCGCTGAGTAATCGTCCGGCGACAGGCTTTCTGAAGCACAGAGAAATAGGACGTAGTTCAACGGTTAAGACATACGAATTGCTCATGAGGCCTATTCGATCTATAAATGCTCAATCGAGCACAAGCTGAACGATACTTAATTGTAATTTCTGCTATTCTGACGTATGGTTCTGAAGAAAGCAAAACAAAGGAGCTCCTGGGGAAATACATTGGAATGAACGAATCGTTTCTCTGGGAAAGCATTGCACCGATTCTTGACTACGCTGGTTGCATTTTATTTATTTATTTATTTATTTATTTATTTATTTATTTATTTATTTTATTTATTTATTTATTTATTTATTTATTTATTTATTTATTTATTTATTTATTTATTTATTTATTTATTTATTATACCCTCAAGGTACTGTTGTACATTGCAGAGGGGAGGGGAAAGGTAAGTACAGAGGCAAATCACACAATAGTTGGTTATAGAAAAAAATTATAAGTACAAATAAGCAAAAACTTTCGAAAAAAACGTCAACGCTAAATACGTGGAAGTCAAATATTAATAAAACAGAACAATAAATAATAAGGAAGGACGGCAAGAAAAAAGAATAAAAAAGAAATTGTCCCGGAAGTGTTAGATAATTACCTGATACAATACATGGGAATAAACATGGCAGAACATCGCAAACTTGGTATACAAAATGATAAGAATGGTAAACAGAAACTTGGAGAGCGTAGCAAAAATACAAGGCGTAACAAAAAAAAAGGAAAAAAAAAACGTAGCATGTAAAAATACCGTATAAAATATTTAAATGTAGTAGCTAAAATTTGTCGGACCTGCCGTGGTTGCACAGTGGCTATGGTGTTGGGCTGCTGAGCACGAGGTTGCGGGATCGAATCCCGGCCACGGCGGCCGCATTTCGATGGGGGCGAAATGCGAAAACACCCGTGTACTTAGATTTAGGTGCACGTTAAAGAACCCCAGGTGGTCCAAATTTCTGGAGTCCCCCACTACGGCGTGCCTCATAATCAGAACTGGTTTTGACACGTAAAACCCCATAATTTAAAAAAATTTGTCGGCTTTATTCTTTTTACGGAAATTTTTGAAAATCACAAAGTGAATAAAAAAACATCAAGATTACACCTCGGTCTGTCGGCAACAAAAAGCAATATCACAATTTCGTAAACACCTGTTGAGACATTTAAAGCGGACAAAGAAAAAGTGATGTATTATACACGGCTGTGCAATAAACTACTAATTCGCAAGTAGAAATTATTGAAATTATATATATATATATATATATATATATATATTCACTTCATATGCTACAATAGATGCAGTTTACAAAACAGAGATCTTTGTGTCTGTTGCGGAGTTATGAAATATTAAACTTTGTGCAGATTTCTTTATTACCGACCAATATTTCAAATATACCAATATACCGTTTTTTAAGCGAATGATGCCTTAAATAAAGATTCTACTTGCCACAGGGGGTAAAATTTAGCCTTGTATCCTAAATGCAATAAATTTAATTCACATAAATTCAGAGGTTTTCTATGAGAGCATTAGTGAGTTTTACATGAGTGGATACGACAGAAGTGCTGCCGGCATGGATATTAATCGCTTCCACTTCGCACTGCAGGCTATAATCGCTGTTCTTTTCGTCAGGCGGCCAACTGGTTGCTGTGCAACGCCACTGTCCCCTTCACAGCCATCGCCCGTGCAACTGCTGATTACCGACATCGCGAAGAGCGTGTCTTTCCTGGATACGCTTCCCCCGGCCAAGCTCATACACCTGAGGGCGGCCACATCGTCAACGTCTTAAGTCTACGCCAGCGACATAAGCAGGTCATTTGCGTCATTCAACTTCAGTAGGCACGCAAGCAGTTCTACTGGCATGACTCTTATTCACTTTCCCTTCGTAACGGAGGTTGGTGCAAATTCGCCTTGGTCGGCGTCTGTTTCCTGTTAGGGGAGAAGCTCCTTAGGGTCGAGCCTTGTCCGCCGTCGCGCCGTCGTCGCGCCGTTGTAGCCACGCTAGTACTCGCCGCTCCAGCTAGAGGCACAGCTGTGCTCTCTTTCTCTCTCGTTCCCGACGCTCTCTCTCTCTCTCATCCGTAGCTAGGGGCGCTGCGGTACACAAGGGCATTCATTCCCGACGCTCTCTCTCTCTCGTCCGTAGCTAGGGGCGCTGCGGTGCACAAGAGCGTTCGTTCCCAACGCGCGCTCTCTTTCTCTCTCGTCCGTAGCTCTGGTTTACCCGAATGATCCCCCTGTGCTTCGCCCACTCATCATCATTCACGTCGTGGATATGCGGTGATTTTTTTTTGCCTTGATAATTCCCGACCACAAGAGATTTCGTCAGACATTCTACTTCCTCAATATAATTGCCCATAATATGCGAGGGCGCTGCTCTAACTTTTTGTATTTGTAAGGCATGTACGTTCGTCGTAAGGGTACATGCGCTTATGTCAAGCGCATGCGGCGCATTTGCTGTTCCAAAGGAAGTGTTTATTAAAACCACAGTTCTAAGAGAACGCCCATCCTGTCCGCCTTGCCTCTATTCTTTTTGATGAAATTTCGCTCGCTCAGAGCAACGTTCACAAGAAATCGGAGTGGGCCCAGAAGTAAAGGCTTCTCTTAATTGTGCCCGTACCTGATTCTGACATCACACACAACAAATACCTTGGGTGGGATGAGTGTACAGGAACAACCGAAAGAAATCAGCACCTGTTTACTTACATATTTGAGGTCTGGTAAGACGGGCTTCTCCCCCTTCGCAACAGTCACTGTGGGGAATGCGACCACTTTGCCCCGCTTCTGGAAAGGTAAGTTTTACTGTTATGTATTGCTGACTGCATCACAGCAAGACATATTATACGGCGACAACCTAAGAATTCAGGACAAGCTCCACCCGTCAAACTCCACTGCATCTGCCTTCTGTGCTTCGGCGCTTCTGTTAATGCCCCTATAAACAAAGCGCTATTTTAAGCTCATTTTATGCGTTTTGTGGCCTCACTTAGTTAAATTAGGCGTCTAACCTGATGCGCCTTCTTGTGAAGTTTTTTTCAGTTTTTTTTTTTTCTATTGCGGCAATCATATGGACACTCCAGGCGCATTTTTGCCACCACCGCCGCCATGATGTTTCGTATGAAGTCCAAGGGCAATAACATCGTCGTCGCACGCCGTGCACTGTATGTGCGAGTGAAAGCGTGCCAGGGTGCGCCCGCGATCGCGGATCAATCTCGCGCACGCAAGGGAGGAAAGCTGAAATCAAGCGCGCCGTCTTCCATCTCGCGCAGCGCTTCAGGGGGAGGGTTGCGCGCGACCACCATTTTGTGTCGTCGGGGCGCCAGTTTCGCCCGAAAAGCGAAGCATCGATTGCGATAGCAAGTAAGTGGACAACTATACGAAATAAAGATGGTAGTTTTATCGGCCGTATTCACTTGTAAACGTACGCATACTAACTCAATGAACAAGTATGGTGTCAGCGCGCACAAGCAAACATGAACACATGTTTCGACCCAACTATCGACCCATCTCTTTCACATGTACATGTGGGAAAATGCTTGAGCACATTATCTTCAAGTTCCTGACTGAATACGTAGAGGCTAAAAAACTAACCCACCCTTGCCAGCTCGGGTTTAGAAATGGACTATCCACTGTAACAAAACTTGCTGAATTCGTACACGATCTCGCACTAGGTTTTAACAATCAGTCGCAATTTGGCATAATTTTTCTTGACTTTTCCAAAGCGTTCGATCGCGTGTCACACCAGAAACTGATCTACAAACTTCAGCATTAAATTGGTGATGAACCTGTCAAGCAGTTCAGCAGTTATTTAACTGACCGTTACCAAATGATTTAACTCGATGGGCACACCTCCGACATTATTCCCGTACTATCTTGCGTCCCCCATGGATCTGTGCTAGCAGTAATTTTATTTTTGTTATTTATTAATAAACTAAGTAACCAAACTGAAGTACAAATGAGGCTATTTGCAGATTGCTGTGTGGTCTACCATGAAATGAAACATGGATCCGACCAGATCAAACTAAACAACGCCATAAATAATGTTTATTAGTGGTGTCGTGTTTGGAACGTGATTGTTAACAAAGAAAATACAGTTTTTATGTCTGTAACAAAGAAAAAAATTACGATTAAGTTCACTTATGGTTCTGATAGCACCGTGCTGCGAACTGTTACTGTATACCGATATCTGGGTATCATTATCACGTGCGACTTAAACTGGACAACGTACGTTCAGTATATAGCAAAAAAAATAATTAAGCCCTTTTTCCTTAAACGTGCCTTGAATAACTCGCCTCCCGGAATAAACCCACGGAATTACGTTTCGCCTATATGCCCGATATTATAATATTTTAACATTGCATATTGCATAACATTGCATTCCCTATACAGCTACCAACGCAGCTGCACTCGAAAGTGTGCAGCGAAAAGCTGTGCGATTTATCAATGACCGATACAGATGCAGATACAGATGCGATACAGATGCAGATACAGATACAGATTCACCTACTGAACTTACGCTTCGCGTAGGGCTTTACCCTCTATCTAGCCGATCGCAGATACATCGCTTGAAGTTCCTATACATACTTCTGCACAATTCATTTAAGAATAACTCCGAAGATATCATCAATATAAGCCGTTCCAGAATCGCTCGTAACAAACACCCTGTCTCTTTTGAGGAATTCTTTTGCAATAATAACACTTTTTACTTTTACTTTTTTTCCACAAGCACTGCGCGAATGCAATGTACCATACTCCGATTCATACATAAGATGCAACGCTGTAGAAGGTACGCAAGAAGTACGGTCGCCAAAATGTATCACTCCACGCGTTCCGTCTATGCTTTGCTGCGCGCTAGTGGCGTTTGCTCACGCGAGCTTGCACGTGAGGCTGCCGCGACGGGCTGCAAATAAAAAAAATGGCTGAGGTTTAACTCTTGTAAATCTAGTTATCAGGAGCGAAAAGTTAAATTGGTTTAGTTTTGCTAAGACTATGCCCACAGTGTTTCATTAAAGTTCAACTTTATTGCAAATCTGACGGTGTTGCTGGAATGGTGACGAAGACGGTCTTTGCTTGAGATATCGCAGCCTGTTGTCTAGCTATATCTACTGGATGAATGGATTGAGCCTGTCGCTGAAGCGCACCTATAGACGAGCCAGCCGGCGAGCCATCAATGGCGAGATTGAGTGGCCAAGCGCCGACGAAGCAGCCGTTAAGCCCTAGATAAAGAAATTGCGCAGCTGCGACGCCTCTCCGCAGCAGATCACGTCGCGCGACGTCACACCTGCCACACTTGCGCTCTGGCAGCTGAAGGTCATTGCGACGCGATGAATGACCTGGCGAGACATGGCGTAGTATAGAGCTTTCGGTCTAAAACAATGAAAAGCTAATTGATCTAAAACAACGTGTTAGCAGCCGTACGAGCATGTGGTTTGTTTGTTTCTAAGGGTAACTTGAAGCGGTCAATAAACACCGAACTACTTCTAAGTGCGAACGCAGACGCTGCAAAAAGTATCTGTAGCCTCCACGGCGTTGCACTTGCTGTATGAAACGGAGTATAGATGCCACAATTACAATGCAGCAGATATTCCTGAAATTCGTAGAGCTTGCCAAACTAACTATGATGCCACTAAACTGGTGTAATTTGTGATAATACCTGGGGTAATATATTGTCACGTAGTAGTGACGATGAAGCAAACAGTCGTAAAACTGTGAATGACGAAACTGATTATTTATTGGGCGAACCTGTGCCCACAAAAGCAAGTTACACTTGAAGCACAACGATAGCGGCGAACACAGTCGGCGATCGTCGAAATCTGATCAGCGGCGAAACGCGTCGGCTTTTATACCTGAGTCATCGAAGGTTCCAGATTAATCCCTGATGCCCGCGTGTCTTCCAGAAAGTTCTAGACAATTCGCGTCGCTCATACAATCGGATTACATGGGCGTCGGTGACCACAGACGACGGATAGAAGCATTGATAACGTCCGAGAAGCTTCCAATGCAGGCGCGTCCTGCGCGGAGCGATAACGTTTAACATTTGTCAGCCGGTGTTGAAAGCGGCCACCGGTGAAAGATAAACATGTGTACGTGTCAATACCCTCCCCTTAAAAAGCATCGTCCCGATGCTACAAACAAACACGAAAGCGAAAACAAAACCATGCGTAATAAACAAACAACAACAACAAAAAAACAATAACAAAGTAACAAAGTACCTAAGTTTGTCAGCGGGCGTAGAAAGGCTTAAGACGCACCACGTGGATGACTTCAGGTCGTGCCCGGCGCCGCTGTGATTGCGAAATGCCGTCTGGCACGACCTCATAGTCCAGTGCGCCAATACGTCGGGTGATCTTATATGGTCCGAAATAGCGACGTAACAGCTTCTCGCTAAGTCCTCGTCGGCGTATCGGAGTCCAGACCCAAACACGGTCACCGGGCTGGTACTCGACGTAGCGTCGTCGAAGGTTGTAGTGTCGGCTGTCGGTCCTCTGCTGGTTCTTGATGCGCAGTCGGGCGAGCTGTCGACCTTCTTCGGCACGCTGCAAATAGGTGGCAACGTCGAGATTTTCTTCGTCGGTGACGTCCGGTAGCATGGCGTCAAGCGTCGTTGCCGGGTTCCTTCCGTAGACCAGGTTGAACGGCGCCATGTGCGTCGTTTCTTGCACGGCCGTGTTGTATGCGAAGGTCACGTACGGAAGGATGGCATCCCACGTCTTGTGTTCGACGTCGACGTACATTGCCAGCATGTCGGCGATGGTCTTATTTAGGCGCTCGGTGAGGCCATTCGTCTGCGGGTGGTAGGCGGTGGTCCGGCGATGGCTTGTGTGGCTGTATCGCAGGATGGCTTGAGTTAGTTCTGCCGTAAAGGCAGTACCTCTGTCGGTGATGAGGACTTCTGGGGCACCGTGACGCAGGAGGATGTTCTCAACGAAGAATCGGGCTACCTCGGCAGCACTGCCTTTGGGCAAGGCTTTTGTTTCGGCGTAGCGGGTGAGGTAGTCCGTAGCTACGACGATCCATTTATTCCCGGACGTCGACGTCGGAAAAGGCCCCAGTAAGTCCATCCCAATCTGCTGGAACGGTCGGCGAGGTGGCTCGATCGGCTGTAGAAGTCCGGCTGGCCTTGTCGGCGGTGTTTTGCGTCGCTGACAGTCTCGGCATGTCCTTACGTAATGGGCGACGTCGGCAGAGAGGCGAGGCCAGTAGTATTTTTCTTGTATCCTCGCGAGCGTGCGGGAAAAACCGAGGTGTCCAGCCGTTGGGTCGTCATGGAGAGCTTGCAGAACCTCTGGACGCAATGCTGAGGGTACCACGAGGAGGTAGTTGGCTCGGAGAGGCGAGAAGTTCTTCTTTAGGAGAATGTCGTTTTGCAAGAAAAACGACGCCAATCCTCGCCTGAACACCTTCGGCACAGTGACGGTCTTGCCTTCCAGGTAGTCTACAAGGTTCCTTAGTTCCGGGTCGGCTCGCTGTTGTTCGGCGAATTCGTCGGCACTGATGGGTCCCAAGAAAGTGTCGTCATCCTGGTCATCCTGTGGCGGCGGTTCGACGGGGGCGCGAGACAAGCAGTCGGCGTCAGAGTGCTTTCGCCCGGACTTGTAAACGACGGTGATGTCGAATGCTTGAAGTCTCAGGCTCCATCGTGCGAGGCGACCTGAAGGATCCTTCAAGTTAGCTAGCCAACACAAGGCGTGGTGGTCGCTCACAACTTTGAAGGGCCTGCCATAGAGGTAGGGGCGAAACTTTGATGTAGCCCAGATGATGGCGAGGCACTCCTTTTCTGTTGTGGAATAATTTGATTCCGCCTTCGATAGCGACCGGCTAGCGTAACTTACAACCCTTTCTAGTCCGTCAGTCCTCTGCACAAGCACGGCGCCGAGTCCTACGCTGCTTGCGTCGGTGTGGACTTCGGTATCGGCGTTTTCGTCGAAATGCGCAAGGATGGGCGGCGATTGTAGGCGTCGCTTCAGTTCTTCAAATGCTTCGATTTGCGGCGTCTCCCACTTGAACTCGACGTCGGCCTTCGTGAGGTACGTCAGTGGCTCGGCGATCCGTGAAAAATCCTTGACGAAGCGCCTGTAATAGGCGCACAGGCCAAGAAATCTACGCACTGCCTTCTTGTCGGCGGGCGGAGGAAAGTCAGTGATGGCCGCCGTTTTCTGTGGGTCAGGGCACACTCCAGACTTGTTGATGACATGGCCCAAAAACAAGAGCTCCTCGTATGCGAAGCGGCACTTTTCTGGCTTCAACGTGAGTCCGGAGGTCTTGATAGCTTGAAGAACTGTTTCAAGGCGCCGCAGGTGTTCTTCGAAGCTTGAGGCAAACACAACGACGTCGTCCAAATACACGAGGCAAGTCTGCCACTTCAAGCCTGCCAGTACTGTATCCATGACGCGTTGGAAAGTCGCAGGTGCCGAGCAAAGACCAAACGGCATGACCTTGAACTCGAACAGTCCGTCTGGTGTTATAAAGGCAGTCTTCTCCCGGTCCCTCTCGTCGACTTCGATTTGCCAGTAGCCGGTTTTGAGGTCCATCGACGAAAAATACTTTGCGTTGTAGAGTCGATCCAAGGCGTCGTCAATCCGTGGGAGGGGGTATACGTCCTTCTTCGTGATCTTGTTGAGGCGACGATAATCGACGCAGAAACGTAGGGTTCCATCCTTCTTCTTCACTAACACCACGGGGGACGCCCACGGACTCTTGGACGGCTGGATGATGTCGTCGCGTAGCATTTCGTCGACTTGTTGCCTTATGGCCTCGCGTTCGCGCGCCGAAACTCGGTACGGGCTCTGACGGAGTGGGCGGACATTTTCGTCGGTTATGATGCGGTGCTTGGCGACAGGGGTTTGTCGGACTTTTGACGACGACGAGAAGCAGTCCTTGTATTGCAGGAGCAGAGCTTTTAGTTGTTCTTTCTTATGCCTGGGAAGGTTCTGATTGACGTCGAAAGTTGGTTCAGGTACTATAGTCGTCGTTGCAGGTGCACTGGAATCCGTGAAGGCGAAAGCACTGCTGGCTTGTACTATTTCGTCGATGTAGGCGACCGTGGTGCCTTTGTTAATGTGCTTGTATTCGGGGCTGAAGTTCGTGAGCATCACCCTTGCTTTCCCTGCACGTAGCTCAGCTATGCCTCTAGCGACGCAAATTTCACGGTCGAGCAGTAAGTGATGATCGCCCTCGATGACGCCCTCCATGTCTGCAGGCACTTCGGTACCGACGGAAATCATTACGCTGGAGCGAGGCGGAACGGTGACTTGTTCTTCTAGCACATTCAAGGCATGGTAACTGATGTCTGTATCCGGTGGTATCGCGTTGTGCGTTGAAAGCGTTACCGACTTGGACCTTAAGTCGATGACTGCACCGTGTTGGTTTAGAAAGTCCATGCCTAGGATGACATCCCTGGAGCAGTGCTGCAGGATTACGAAGCTCGCCGGGTAAGTGCGGTTGTTCACAGTGACTCGTGCTGTGCAGATTCCAGCCGGCGTTATTAGGTGGCCTCCCGCTGTACGGATATCGGGTCCTTGCCAGGCAGTCTTCACCTTCTTCAACTTGGCGGCGAACGGGCCACTGAAAACGGAATAGTCGGCTCCAGTGTCGACGAGAGCAGTGACGTTATGACCATCGATTAGCACGTCTAAGTCGGTAGACCGTCGTCTGGCGTTGCGGTTAAGTCGTGGCGTCGGATCACGGCTGCGTCGGCTTGCTCCGCTGCTGCTACGTCGCGTCGGTAGGTCTTCTTTCGGCGGCGAAGTGTTGTCAAGGCTGTTGCTAGGCGGCGTGCTGATATCTCGTCGTGATGAATCGCGAATCGTCGTCGTCGGCGGCGTCGGAGGATCTTCGGCATTGCGTCGTACAGCAACCGCACCTCCATCGGTTGCTGCCTTTAGTTTCCCGGGTAAGGGTTGGGAGATCGGCCCCGGGTGGGACCGTTGTACTGACGGCGATGCGGCGAGATGTAGCGGCCTGGTGACGGCGAGCGTGAGGATCGTCGTGGTTGCCACTGCGCTCCGGCGAGGTAGTCGGCGATGTCGCGCGGTCGTTCACCTCGATCGGGACGCAGCGCGTTGACGGGGAACCCTCGTAGGCCCATCTCGCGGTATGGGCATCGGCGGTAGACATGGCCGGCTTCCCCGCAGTGGTAGCAGAGCGGGCGGTGGTCGGGGGCGCGCCAAATGTCCGTTTTTCTCGGGTAGCTGCGCTGGGCGACGGGCGGGCGTGCTGGCTGCGGCGGCGGCGCTGGGCGACGGAATTGCGGCGTTACGGGGCCCTGGCGCGAGCGCGTAGGGGGGCCTTGACGACGGGCGACGGCGGCGTATGTCATCGCTTCCGGCTGGGGTTGCGGCGATTCGGGAAGTCCTAGCGATTGCTGGATTTCCTCCCGCACGATATCGGCGATGGAAGCAACTTGAGGCTGCGACGACGGTAGCAACTTCCGCAGCTCTTCGCGTACTATCGCCCTGATGGTGTCTCGTAGGTCGTCGGAAAGCCCTTGGACTTCGGCGTAGTGTGGCGTCGAACGGCGATTGTATTGCCGGTTGCGCATGTCCAGTGCTTTCTCGATCGTCGTAGCCTCCGAGAGAAAGTCTTGGACTGTTGTTGGTGGATTCCGTACCAGTCCGGCGAATAGCTCCTGCTTAACTCCCCGCATGAGCAAGCGAACTTTCTTGTCTTCGGGCATAGCTGGATCGGCGTGCCGGAACAATCGAGTCATTTCTTCAGTGTACATACCGATGCTCTCATTCGGGAGCTGTACACGGTTTTCCAGCAAGGCTGCAGCTCTTTCTTTACGGACGACGCTCGTGAAGGTGTCCAGGAAGGCGGCTCGGAAGAGGTCCCAGGTTGTTAGTGAACGTTCCCTATTCTCGAACCAGGTTCTGGCGCCGTCTTCAAGAGAGAAGTAAACATGGCGCAGCTTTTCGTCGCAGTCCCACTTGTTGAACGTAGCGACCCGGTCGTATGCCTCCAGCCAGCTTTCGGCGTCTTCACATGGCGAACCGCGGAAAGTCGGCGGCTCCCTGGATTGTTGCATCACGACCGCAGATGTTGGCACAGGGGCTGTCATGGTAGCTGCTGCCGAGGTCATGACTTTTGTCCTCTTGGTCTTCTCAGGTAGGGGTTCGTACTCCGGTGGCAGGTTCAGTAGCCTGCGACTAGCTCGCTGGTCGGGGTAGGCGTCGACGTCTTCTAGACGGTGTGGGCTTGGCTCACGGCTGGACGGGGGGGTCCGGTACAAGGACATAAAAGCACCTCCACCAGATGTCACGTAGTAGTGACGATGAAGCAAACAGTCGTAAAACTGTGAATGACGAAACTGATTATTTATTGGGCGAACCTGTGCCCACAAAAGCAAGTTACACTTGAAGCACAACGATAGCGGCGAACACAGTCGGCGATCGTCGAAATCTGATCAGCGGCGAAACGCGTCGGCTTTTATACCTGAGTCATCGAAGGTTCCAGATTAATCCCTGATGCCCGCGTGTCTTCCAGAAAGTTCTAGACAATTCGCGTCGCTCATACAATCGGATTACATGGGCGTCGGTGACCACAGACGACGGATAGAAGCATTGATAACGTCCGAGAAGCTTCCAATGCAGGCGCGTCCTGCGCGGAGCGATAACGTTTAACATTTGTCAGCCGGTGTTGAAAGCGGCCACCGGTGAAAGATAAACATGTGTACGTGTCAATATCAGAGAAATTTCGAAAGGAGCACCCAATTTGTACAAACAGTATCTGCAATTATATTAGCGAGCCTGGGATGGAAGAAACCGCTGGCTTCCGGCAAAAAGAAAAAAAAAAACAAAGCGAGCGGACGTTTCTGAATATATGATGTCCATGATTGCAACGAGTCAAGCTCGAAACAACAGGCCCGAATGCACAATATGCCGATATTAT